>NC_048231.1:71098785-71184675 GCF_002007445.2 Ailuropoda melanoleuca
CAGTCAAAACTAGAGGCTCTGACGGCCAGGGTCACCGAGGCAGAGGAACGCGTTAGCGAATTGGAGGATGGGTTAGTAGAAGAAAAAACGAAAATAGAAGCTGGTCTTAAAAAAATCCACGCCCACGAATGTAGATTACGGGAGATTACTGACTCTATGAAACGATCCAATGTCAGAATCATCGGCATCCCTGAAGGGGTGGAGAAAAACAGAGGTCTAGAAGAGATATTTGAACAAATTGTAGCTGAAAACTTCCCTAATCTAGCAAGGGAAACAAGCATTCGTGTCCAAGAGGCAGAGAGGACCCCATCCAAGCTCAACCAGGACAAACCTACGCCACGGCATGTCATAGTGCAATTCGCAAATATTAGATCCAAGGATACAGTATTGAAAGCGGCCAGGGCAAAGAAATTTCTCACGTACCAAGGCAAAGGTATCAGGATTACGTCAGACCTGTCTACAGAGACCTGGAATGAGAGAAAGGCTTGGGGGGGCATTTTTAAAGCTCTTTCAGAGAAAAACATGCAGCCAAGGATCCTTTATCCAGCAAAGCTGTCATTCAGAATTGATGGAGAAATAAAGACGTTCCAAAATCGCCAATCATTAACCAATTTCGTAACCACGAAACCAGCCCTACAGGAGATATTAAGGGGGGCTCTATAAAGGTAAAAAGGCCCCAAGAGTGATACAGAGCAGCAAGTCACAACCGATACAAAGACTTTAAAGAGAAATGGCATCATTAAAATCATATCTGTCAATAATCTCTATCAATCTAAATGGCTTAAACTCTCCCATAAAACGCCACAGGGTTGCAGATTGGATAAAAAGACATGACCCATCCATTTGCTGTCTACAAGAGACTCATTTTGAACCCAAAGATGCATTCAGACTTAGAGTAAGGGGATGGAGTACCATCTTCCACGCAAATGGACCTCAAAAGAAAGCTGGAGTAGCAATTCTCATATCAGATAGACTGGATTTTAAACTAGAGGCCATAGAGAGAGATACAGAAGGGCACTATATTATTCTTAAAGGAAGTATTCAACAAGTGGATATGACAATTATTAATATATATGCCCCCAACAGGGGAGCAGCAAGATACACAAGCCAACTCTTAACCAAAATAAAGAGACATATAGATAAGAACACAGTAATAGTAGGGGACCTCAACACCCCACTATCAGAAATAGACAGAACACCCTGGCAAAAACTAAGCAAAGAATCAAAGGCTTTGAATGCCATACTCGACGAGTTGGACCTCATAGATATATATAGAACACTACACCCCAGAACCAAAGAATACTCATTCTATTCAAATGCCCATGGAACATTCTCAAGAATAGATCATGCTCTGGGACACAAAACAGGTCTCAGCCAATACCAAAAGATTGAAATTATCCCCTGCATATTCTCAGACCACAACGCTCTGAAATTGGAACTCAACCACAAGGAAAAACCTGGAAGAAACTCAAACACTTGGAGGCTAAGAACCATCCTGCTCAAGAATGACTCGATAAACCAGGAAATCAAAAAACAAATTAAACAATTTATGGAGACCAACGAGAATGAATACACAACGGTCCAAAACCTATGGGATACTGCAAAGGCAGTCCTAAGGGGGAAATACATAGCCATCCAAGCCTCACTCAAAAGAATAGAAAAATCTAAAATGCAGTTTCTATATTCTCACCTCAAGAAACTGGAACAGCAACAGAGGGACAGGCCTAACCCACTGACAAGGAAGGAGTTGACCAAGATTAGAGCAGAAATCAATGAATTAGAGACCAGAACCACAGTAGAGCAGATCAACAGGACTAGAAGCTGGTTCTTTGAGAGAATCCATAAAATTGATAGACCACTGGCAAAACTTGTCCAAAAACAAAGAGAAAGGACTGAGATTATTAAAATTATGACTGAAAAGGGAGAGGTCACGACCAGCACCATTGAAATTGCAAGGATTATTAGAAACTTTTATCAACAGCTATATGCCAAAAAACTAAACAATCTGGAAGAGATGGAGGCCTTCCTGGAAACCTATAAACTACCAAGACTGAAACAGGAAGAAATAGATTTCTTAAATAGGCCAATTAACTATGAAGAAATTGAGTCAGTGATAAACAACCTTCCAAATAATAAAACTCCAGGCCCAGACGGTTTTCCTGGGGAATTCTACCAAACATTCAAAGAAGAAATAATACCTATTCTCCTAAAGCTATTTCAAAAAATAGAAACAGAAGGAAAGCTACCAAACTCATTCTATGAGGCTAATATTACCTTGATCCCCAAACCAGGCAAAGACCCCCTCAAAAAGGAGAATTACAGACCGATTTCTCTAATGAATATGGATGCCAAAATCCTCAACAAGATCCTTGCTAATAGAATCCAACAGTACATTAAAAGGATTATCCATCATGACCAAGTGGGATTCATACCTGGGATGCAAGCATGGTTCAACACTCGCAAATCAATCAATGTGATACATCATATCAACAAGAAAAGACTCAAGAACCATATGATCCTCTCAATTGATGCAGAAAAAGCATTTGACAAAATACAGCATCCTTTCCTGATTAAAACCCTTCAGAGTGTAGGAATAGAGGGTACATTTCTCAATCTCATAAAAGCCATCTATGAAAAGCCTACTGCAAGCATTATTCTCAATGGGGAAAAGCTGGAAGCCTTTCCCTTAAGATCAGGAACACGACAAGGATGCCCACTCTCGCCACTATTATTCAACATAGTACTAGAAGTCCTTGCAACAGCAATCAGAAGACAAAAAGGGATCAAAGGTATCCAAATCGGCAAAGAAGAAGTCAAACTGTCTCTCTTTGCAGATGACATGATACTCTATATGGAAAACCCAAAGGAATCCACTCCCAAACTATTAGAAGTTATAGAACAATTCAGTAAGGTGGCAGGATACAAAATCAATGCCCAGAAATCAGTTGCATTTCTATACACGAATAACGAGACTGAAGAAAGAGAAATTAGGGAATCCATCCCATTTACAATAACACCAAAAACCATGCGTTACCTTGGAATTAACTTAACCAGAGACGTAAAGGACCTATATGCTAGAAACTATAGATCACTTTTGAAAGATATTGAGGAAGACATAAAAAGATGGAAAAATATTCCATGCTCATGGATTGGAAGAATTAACATAGTTAAAATGTCCATACTACCCAGAGCAATCTACACTTTCAATGCTATCCCGATCAAAATACCGAGGACATTTTTCAAAGAACTGGAACAAATAGTCCTTAAATTTGTATGGAACCAGAAAAGGCCCCGAATCTCCAAGGAACTGTTGAAAAGGAAAAACAAAGCTGGGGGCATCACAATGCCGGATTTCGAGCTGTACTACAAAGCTGTGATCACAAAGACAGCATGGTACTGGCACAAAAACAGACACATCGACCAATGGAACAGAATAGAGAACCCAGAAATGGACCCTCGGCTCTTTGGGCAACTAATCTTTGATAAAGCAGGAAAAAACATCCGGTGGAAAAAAGACAGTCTCTTCAATAAATGGTGCTGGGAAAATTGGACAGCTACATGCAAAAGAATGAAACTTGACCACTCTCTCACACCATACACAAAAATAAACTCCAAATGGATGAAAGACCTCAATGTGAGACAGGAATCCATCAAAATTCTAGAGGAGAACATAGGCAACAACTTCTATGACATCGGCCAGAGCAACCTTTTTCACGACACATCTCCAAAGGCAAGAGAAATAAAAGATAAAATGAACTTATGGGACTTTATCAGGATAAAGAGCTTCTGCACAGCCAAGGAAACAGTCAAAAAAACTAAGAGACAGCCCACGGAATGGGAGAATATATTTGCAAAGGACACCACAGATAAAGGACTGGTATCCAAGATCTACAAAGAACTTCTCAAACTCAATACACGAGAAACAAATAAACAAATCATAAAATGGGCAGAAGATATGAACAGACACTTTTCCAATGAAGACATACAAATGGCTAACAGACACATGAAAAAATGTTCAAAATCATTAGCCATCAGGGAAATTCAAATCAAAACCACACTGAGATACCACCTTACGCCAGTTAGAATGGCAAAAATAGACAAGGCAAGAAACAATTGTTGGAGGGGATGTGGAGACAGGGGATCGCTCCTACATTGTTGGTGGGAATGCAAGTTGGTACAGCCACTCTGGAAAACAGTGTGGAGGTCCCTTAAAAAGTTAAAAATTGAGCTACCCTCTGACCCAGCCATTGCACTACTGGGTGTTTACCCCAAAGATACAGATGTAGTGAAGAGAAGGGCCATATGCACCCCAATGTTCATAGCAGCATTGTCCACAATAGCTAAATTGTGGAAGGAGCCGAGATGCCCTTCAACAGATGACTGGATTAAGAAGCTGTGGTCCATATATTCAATGGAATATTACTCAGCTATCAGAAAGAACGAATTCTTAACATTTGCTGCAACATGGATGGCACTGGAGGAGATAATGCTAAGTGAAATAAGTCAAGCAGAGAAAGACAATTATCATATGATTTCTCTCATATTTCTAACTCATTCTTCTATTGAATATTTGCCTTCTGTTTTCCCCTATTACAAATAAATCTGCAATGACTGTCCTTGAACAAATACCCTCTTGCTGTTGTTAATGTAATTCTATAGGTAACTTCTCAGAATTGTTAGGAGGTAGGTGCATTTTTATTTTGTGCTGACAAATCACTCACCAAAAGTCTAACCAATTTGCAGTTCCTCCAGGAATGTGTTACAATGCTCTTGTCCCTGCACCCTCACTGACACTGAGGATTATACTTTCCTACTTAAGGGAAGAGTTTCTGGTTTTAGGTTTAGGTTTTGCTTTTTAGTGAAAAGTCTCGTTTGTGATCCTAGGAAAGAATCCAGTTGAAAGGAGGATTTTGTAAATTATAAAAAAAAAAAGGAGATAATTGACAGGTCATAGTCACAGAGGGCATAGGTCAGTGATGTCAAGAATATGAATAGGGGCGCCTGGGTGGCTCAGTCGTTAAGAGTCTGCCTTTGGCTTAGGGCGTGTCCTGGCGTTCTGGGATGGAGTCCCACATCGGGCTCCTCGCTGGGAGCCTGCTTCTTCCTCTCCCACTCCCACTGCTTGTGTTCCCTCTCTCACTGGCTGTCTCTCTGTCAAATAAATAAATAAAATCTTTTTTAAAAAAAATATGAATAAAAGGTGTGAATTTCTTCTGAGACATTAACAGAGGAATAGTAAATAGGTAAAGATGCAAATAAATGCAAAGGAAATAGGAAATTTTTTGTAGTCATCTTTATTTTAAAGAAATTAGAAGCCAAGTCCCCTGTTGAGATAGAGGATCAGGTTTATTTGAAAGAGAGAGAGTGAGCACAGAACACAAGCACTCTCTCTCTCTCTCAAATTAATAAAATCTTTTTAAAAGAAAAACAACAGGCAGAGATGGGGGCACCTGGGTGGCTCTGTTGGTTATGTGTCTGACTCCTGATTTGCACTCAGGTTGTGATCTGAGGGTCATGGGATTGATCGAGTCCCACTGTGGGCTCCATGCCCCGTGTGGAGTCTGCTTGGGATTCTTTCTTTCCCTCTCCCTCTGCCCCTTCCCACCCCCCAACTCAGGCATGCTCTCTCTCTCTCTCTAAAGAAAGAAAGAGAGAGAGAGGGAGGGAGGGAAAGAGAGAAAGAGGAAGGAAGGAAGGAAGGAAGGAAGGAAGGAAGGAAGGAAGGAAGGAAGGAAAAGAAAGAAGAAAGAAAGAAAGAAAGAAAGAAAGAAAGAAAGAAAGAAAGAAAGAAAGAAAGAAAGAAGAGAAAAAGAAGAAACAAGCAGAGGTGTAGTCCTTGGATTTGCCTGCATCTGGAGCTTCTAGGTTAAAGTAAATTTATCTTACATTCACAGTGAGGTAGTTTTATTCTCTTCCGTTTCCTGTCCCATGAATAGAAGTTATATGAGCTAAGACACACATCCACTGGTGAGACCACATGGGAAAGTGATCCTTGAGTTCTGGTAAAAAAAAAAAAAAAAAAAAAAAAGTTTAAAGTATAAATTTAATACACTGCATTACTCCCATATAAAGCCATACTGTTGATAGTTTTTCTTTGTATCATTCCAAGCATAAAGCCATTTAATTTATTGGTTTTTATTAGTAAATTATGATATAAGCAAACATTATTGAAAATTCTGATCAACATAAAGCAGAAGCCCAATGACTTGGGTGGGTTTACATGATTTGAATCCTGGTCAAGAGCCCCCTGAGATTAGTAATGGATGCAGTAATACTCTGTCAACTTATTCTCATTTAGAGATTACCTCTACTTCTGGGGAATTGAAGCATCTTCATATTTAGACTCTACTTTTGGAGTAAACGTCTTCTCTCTTTTTTTTTTCACTCTAACTCTCACATTGATTTTGGGCATGTAGAAGACAAAACCAAAGTGTCGTGAGTCTGTAGTGAGTTTAAGTGTAAAGCAAGAGGCTGATAGAATAGTAAGGAATATACATCACTGGAACATTTCTCCCTAAAAAATAAAATGTTATAAGAGTAAATGTGTTAATGGTGGGAACATGTTTATTAGAGAGAAAAACATATGCACATGTGTTTATTTTAATTAAAATTCCTTTTACTCTATACTTGCCTTGTTGACTTTATAATGAATTATGTGAGGACAGAGACCAGTTATTCCACGTGCACCATTGTACTGCTCCTTACATACTCTGGGTGCATAATAAATACTGTAAACAATTGAAAATGAGAAACACAAATGCATTTTGAAGCAAATTGGTCATATTTTAATCCCTAATGTTCAATTTTAGTACTTGGAAACATTTTAGTTAGGCAAGTCGTGTTTTAGCATACTTTTTATTTCTACAGATATTCTGGTTCTCAGTCATACTCTGTGGTTTTATTAGCAGTTTCGTGGGTCTGAGTCTCATTTCCCCAACTCCAAATATAAGCTTTTTGAGGATAAAGACCATTTCTTCTCTAAAATTATTGTGACAAGATACAAAATAGACCTTCAGTAAATTATTCAAATTATACTTCAATAAAAAATAAAAAGTTCTTACTGCCATGAATTGCATTTCAACTCATGCTGAATTCATATGCTTTTATGTGATCATGCACCCCCATCTATACTCTCTATAGTTCATTCATGTTATTCTTTTCAGTTTATTGAAGTCAAAATGTGACGGCTGGCTGCTAGGAGCATCATCATCCATCAGAAAGTACCAAGAGTCCACTAACAGCGGTGAGACTAGAAGGGAGAAGAAGACAGTTGGGTTTCAATCACATACAGAAGATGATACCCTATGGACATGTCAAAAGAAAGATACACATCGACCCCAAAGAGGTAAGCTTAGTATCTCTAATAGCAAAAGGAGAAGCTGTTCCGGGGCCAGTAGTTGCTGGTGGGTGCTAGCCGTGAACTCCAGATGATTTCTACAACCCTGAACGAGAGTTAAGTATATTAACCAACTGACATGTGTCTGCAAGGCCACAGGTGGCACATCTGCTAGATCACTGAATTGCATCAGCCTTTCTCTTAGAATACTCTTATAAGAAACTGATTTGTCCCTCTTTGTAAGCAGCAAACCGTAAGGCTGATTTAACGGTAAGTATGGTTATAGGCATAAAATAATGTTTAAAGTGAATAAAGAGGACAGGAAATTGAATGTAAATTTCTGCTGGGAGAGTAAACTCTAACAAATATAGTTAATTCTCAATTAACTAGAAATATGGGAAGCATGAAGGAGAGGTCATAGACAATTCTACATTGTGGCTAAAACAAAACTTTATAAGTCTGAAGCATATATTGCCTAGCAGTCTTTTAATTGCCAGTAATTCTTCCTACTTTAGATGTCGCAGATTTTTTTAAGATTTTATTTTTATGTAATCTCTACACCCAACATGGAGCCCGAACTCACGACCTCGAGATCGAGTTGCGCACTCCACCAGGTGAGCCAGCTAGGCACCCAGATGTCACAGATATTTTAAAAGAAATCAATTATAAAATAACTGTGTGAAATGTTGAGTGAAGTGCCCAAACTTTAATTGTGTTTCCTGATTGTTTCTGGACTGGCTTATGGCTTCACCTCTCCTGAGATTATCAAGGGAGGGACTTCACAGCAGAATGCAGCAGGACTGAACTTCATTGTACAGAGAGATTACAGGCAAGAAAGGACTGCAAAAAGCCTTGGAGCCCCTCTGCTCACACCTCTTCCTCAGATATCTGTCTTACCTGCTCACAACCATTAACCCTGACTTCCTTCTTTTTTTTTTTTTAATTTAAATTTTAGGTAGTTAACATACAGTGCAGTATTGGTTTCTGGAGTAGAATTCAGTGATTCACCACTTCCATACAACACCCAGTGCTCATCACAAGTGCCCTCTTTAATGCCCATCACCGATCTAGCCCATCCCTCACCCACCTCCCTCCATCAGCCCCTTTTGTTCTCTCTCCTTAAGGGCCACTTATAGCTTGTTTACCTCTCTCCTTCCCCGCTACCCCATATGTTCGTCTGTTTTCTTTCTTAAATTCCATACACAAGTGAGATCATATGGTATTTGCCTTTCTCTGGCTGACTTACTTCACTTTGCATAATACAGTCTGGTTCCATCCACATATTTACCTCTTTTTTTTACTGGGCTGGCACCTGCCCACCTCTGGTATTAAGCAACCAACTTTTCATAATCTCTCTAGCCACTCTTACATGTATTTGTTTGAAAAATGGGCAGTGTTTTGTTAGAAGATCTTGTATACCATACTCCCATTACCTGCTGCCTTTGTCATGATTTTTGGTTTTAACTATGATTAATCTAGAAATTGTTTAATCTTCTTCCAAATAATTGAGAGATGATAATTAGTCCAAGATTCAGAAGAGAAAGCATCCACATCTTGAAAAGCAAGTACGTTTTATTTGACATAAGGCAGAAGTTCTACAGACCTCCATTGCATCAGGACAACTTAGAACAACTTTTGTCTTTGTAGAAACAAAAATGAGATTGAGGAGACTTCATCTCTGAGATAGAATCTTCTTTATTTGCTCTGTGAGTCCTTGAGAGATGAGAAACTTGTATTCTCTTCTTAGTCATTGCACTTTGGAGAATAGAGAACCAATCAAAACTGGTGTGTGTGGTGGTTACACTGCAAGTCTTAACATAGTTTTCTGTTCACTTGTCAACAAATTTGTGTTGTGTGCCAGCACTAAAATAAAATGGCAAAATGAGAAAAATAAAGTGTAATAGCAAAGGGACAAATGACTTGTGTTATTGGTTAAGACCATAGTCACATCAGAAGGCTGCAGTTGGAAAGGCACTTTGAGAAAGGTACCATCAGGCCAGCCCTTACAGTGCTGGAGGTTAATCTCTCCCGGGCCCAGCTATGGAAGCTATAAGCCTGGAAAGGGCTTGTGTCCAAAAAAAATCAATTTCTAATTTGAAACAAAATCATTTTTGACTAACAGGGGTTCAGAACCCATTACTTTTTGTTGTATAGTCTGCTGACATTTCAGCACTTTCTGTTGTGCACAATGAATCCTAATAGTCATTTTATAATGTTGCTATACCAATCAATTTAACCAAGACAAAGCTGTTAAAATTCCGCAAAGTTTTCAGAAACAGTTTTCACTCACGGTTTTATTTTTTTCATTAGCTTTTTTCCTTTTTCTTTTCTTTCTTTCTTTTTTTTTTTTTTTTTTTTTTTTTTTTTTTTTTTTTTTTTTTTGGTGGGGAAAGGTTGTAGTGTTGCAGTGGGAAAAAAGTAGAAACTTTCTCATTTTTTTTAAGAGAGTTTTGTTTTAAGGTGTTCACAGGAATTAACTTTTTTCTTTCTACTTATAAGAAAGATTGTCATGTAAGGGGTGCCTGGGTGGCTCAGTCAGTTAAGTGTCCAGCTCTTGATGTCAGCTCAGGTCATGATCTCAGCATCATGAGATTGAGCCCCACGTTGAGCTCTAACCTGAGCATGGAGTCTGCTTAAGATTCTCTCTCTGCTTCTCCCTCTGCCCCTCCCTGTCCCATTCAACGCACTCACGCTCCCCGCCCCCCCAAAAAAAAGGAAAGAAAAAAAGGATAGTCACGTATTTTTCTCTTCTTTTATTCTGATATGGAGCCATTGCCAAATTACTGTATACCTGATGATCGAGGAGCTGAAGTTGCCCCTCTAAGTCATTCTGCTCATTGCAGAGCTGGTATGCACAGATTACAGAACAGAGCATCGGCATGTATGGTGGCATGCAGCCAGATGGGAGATGGGCTTTACAAGTGTGCTGCAAGAGGTTTGGACACCCTGTTTATCATAAGGCCAGTGACCCAGCACTAATTGCCTCAGTCACACTGCTTGGTTTAGTGTCTCCTTAATTGCTTTCCTTTCTTTAGTGTGTCTAAAATTTTTAACATACTTTTCTTCTTTGTTTCTTTTGTTGTCTTTAATCATTAAGTACCACATAGGATGTTTACTGCAGGACCATTAATCTTTATTATCAGTCTCTTATTCCTCTACCTTTTCTGTTCTTCTCACCATTCTGTCAACTTTATTGATACTAAATATATAAAGACCTGAGTCTTGTCTCAAGAAACAACCTTGGAATCACAACAATGTGTACAGTATTGTTAGAATTATACTTAAAATATAAATTGTTTTTCAATCATCAATGCTTGGAATAGTCTATTTTAGTTGCCTTTATTGAGCTATGTGTAACAAGGAGATATTACCTAGGAAAATCTAAACTTGAGTCAAGAACTTTTAAGCCAAAGGCACAAATCTGGAAACAGACACTGTTCATTCCAAACACCTCCCTACTCAGGGGTGTTTGTTTGTTTGTTTGTTTTTCCTCTCCCAGCTTGCCTTGAACTGCCCTTTTCTTATCAATCACTGATTCCCTTTCATAAGAGCCTTCGAAGCTGAGGGCATTTTTTTTGTGTGTGATGCTGACAGGCTAGCAGAAGCTGTGAGACCACTGAGCAGACATGTTCCAGAATCGAAATGTTTGACCTCAGGGCTTGCCATTGCCCATTTCTAAATGAGGCTATAAAGGCATCCCAAAGCCCCCTACTACATTTAGAGCTATGCCTGTTTGTTCCTTCTTCATGGATCTCTGAGTCTTCTTAAAACTTCAAGAGAGGCTGAACCTAAAGTAATTTGGATTTAACTGATGGTATTGACCATGCCTTCCTTTTTGTCTTTGGGCTTTTTTAGGCTATGTAATATACAGCAGATATCACTGGTTGAAGGCCCCATAGTTTTAGCTATAGTTTTTTTCCCTTTTAAAAAGGAATTCAAATGCAAGAGACCAGCATTAAGAGTTGAAGTTGCTGTATATGAAATATTGGCACTTAAACCAGAAGCTCGACATTTCCCATTCTCTACAATAGAAGTATCTCAAAATACTATACAATTTACTTTTTTTGTATTTTGTATCTTCTCCCACTAGAATATGAACACTCTGTATTTTACTGTTGCATCCCCATAAGAACATTGCTTAACATGTAGTAGGTACTCATTATGTATTTGTTGAATGAATTAGTATAACACGATCAATGATAGATAGATGATAGATAGATAGATAGATAGACAGATAGATTTTTCTTTCTGTGTCGTTGCCCCATTTCCCAGCTATAAAGATCTAATCAGTTAGACCTTTTGACCACAGGACCTATGGTGATTGATTGGCAGTGTCAAAGAGATATCAGTAGAGTGTGGTCTTAAAAACAGCACTGCCTTGAGAATCAAGAAAACTGTAGGGTTTTTAAATTTTTCTTTTATTCTGATTGAGATTTAATTTACATACAGTAAAACTGCATAGGTCTCAAATTCAGTTTGATAAACTTTGACAGTTGTATATACCTATACAATTAAGATATAGTACCTTTCCATTCTTCATGAAATGCTCACTCATGTTCCTTTCTAGTCTAACATGGATTTTTCTTTTTTCTTTTTTTTTTTAAAGATTTTATTTATTTATTTGACAGAGATAGAGACAGCCAGCGAGAGAGGGAACACAAGCACGGGGAGTGGGAGAGGAAGAAGCAGGCTCCTAGCAGAGGAGCCTGATGTGGGGCTCGATCCCAGAATGCTGGGATCACGCCCTGAGCCATAGGCAGACGCTTAACGACTGTGCCACCCAGGCACCCCTAACACAGGGTTTTTCTTAAACATGACCTTTCTCGAGACAGAGTTCCTTTCTGGGTTTGCACATTTCTGCCTTCCGTATCCTCAAATGGCCTTTTCGCTATGAGCGTACATTCCTGGTGTGTCTCTCTCCCTTTTTTTTTTAAGCTTTTATTTATTTTATTTATTCGAGAGAGAGAGAGTATGAGCTGGAGGGAAGAGGGAGGTAGAATCTGAAGCAGACTCTGCACTGAACTCGGAGCCTGATGCGGGGATCAATCTACTGACTGAGAGATCCTGACCCGAGCCAAAATTGAGACTCTGCTGCTTAACTGACTGAGCCACTCAGGTGCCCCCTGTCTCTCTCTTCTTTTAAGGACAAAGGATCATATGAGACTAAAGGCCACCTATATGACCTCATTTAGCCTTAATAACATCTTTAAAGATCCTATCTCCAAATACAGTCACATTCTGAGGTGTACTGAAGATTAGGACTTCAACACATGAATTTGGGGAGAGTGGGGGAGCACAGTTCAGTCCATAGCAACTAATTTTTTCCCAGTCTTTATGCTTTTTATTTCTTTTTCTTATCTCATTATATTGCCTAGGACTTCTATTACAATGTAGAATAAAATGGTAAAAGTGAACTTCCATAAGGAGGTCCTGATCTCATAGGGAAAGCGGTCTACCACCATTTAGTATGATTTTAGCTATAGTTTTTTTTTTTTTTTTTTTTTTTTGTAAATGCTCTTTATCAGGTTAAGAAAGTTCCCTCCTCATTTTACTGAGAGTCTTTATCATAGCTAAGTGTTAAATTTGATCAGGTCTTTTTTTGTGTACCTGTTGAGATGACCATGCGTTTTCTTCTTTCTTCTGTTAATTTGATGAATAACACTGATTGGGAGATACTGGTGTGTAATACCTTTCTTTGGTAATGACCTTGTCAGAGTTTGGTAACAGAGTTATGCTGTGTCATAAATAAGTCAAGAGGATGTCAGCAAAAATGGCAGAGTAGAGACTTCCAGAGCCCCCCCCCGGCTCCCCAAAATACTGAAAATACTGGCAAAACTGCCAGAATCAGCCTTATGAGAACTCTGAAAGATAGTGAAAGGTTAATAAAAATCAAGCAAATGCTTAGCCAACAAAAAGTCCACTGAAACATGGTCGGAGAACTTAGTGGAATTTTAAGTTAGCCTTGTCCCATCCCCATCCCCAGCATGGCAGCATTCTTGAAGATGGCATCCTGAGTTCCAGGTATGAGCACCTGGTCCCAGAGGAAGCAGAACAGATCTTGTTCTCAAGGAATTGTGTTTGTCTCTTTTCACCTATTTCCTAAAGGATTGACACAGGATTTTTCTTAAACGTGACCTTTCTCGGGACAGAAAAGCAACTACATGTAGGACATTGCTTGCAAACATTAAAAACCAAGTGAACGCACCACTGCTGCCTGAAGTAAAAAAGTAATAGTTGAGACAAACAATAGACACATCAAAGCCAACAAATTAGACAACCATAGATGAAATGGACAAATTCCTAAAAAAACATAAACTACCAAAACTGACTCAAGAAGGATAGGAAATCTGAATAGACCCAAACAAGTAAAGTGATTAAGTCAGCAATCAAAAACCTCCCAAAAAAGACAAGCCCAGGACTTGAAGCAGATGGCTTCCCTGGTAAATTCCACCAAATATTTAAAGAAGTAACACGAATCCTTCTGGAACTCTTCCAAAAAAATAGAAGAAGGAACACGTCTTTGCTCATTTCAGGCATTACTCTGATGGCAGAGCCAGACAAAGACATCACAGGAAAACTACACACCAATATCACCATGAATATAGATGAAAATCTCCTCAATAAAATACTAATAAAACTGAATGCAGCAGCATATTAAAAGAATTACATACAAAGTGGGATTTAGCCCAGGAATGCAAAGGTAGTTCAACATACAAAAACCAATCAGTGCAATATACCACATATCAATAGAATGAAGGGGAAGAACGCCTGGCTGACTTTGTCAGTAGAGCATGCAACTCTTGATCTCAGGGTCATGAGTTCAAGACCCACATTGGGCATGGAGCCTACTTTAAAAAAAAAAAAAAATGATGGGGGAAAAGGAACATCAACCTGACACAAAAAAAAATTTGACAAAATCCAATACTCTTTCATGATAAAAACAATCATGGTAATAAAGTGGTAATAAAAGGAAACTTCCTAACATGGTAAAGCGCGTATATGAAAAACCCATAGCTAACATCATATTCAGTTGTAAAAGACGGAAAGCTTACCCCCTGAGATCTGGAACAAGACAAGTATCCCTGCTTTTGCCACTTCTGTTCAACCTTGTGCTGGAAGTTCTAGCCAGAGCAGTTAGAGAAGAAAAAGAAATAAAACATATCCACATTGGAAAGGAAAAAGTTAAACTGTTTAAGCAGACAATATGATTTTATATATAGAAGATCCTACAGGATGCACAAAAATCTCTTAGAGCTAACAAATGAATTCAGCCAAGTGGCAGGATAAAATTCAATACTCAAAAATCACTTGCATTTCTATACACTAGTAACGAACTACTGAAAAGGAAATTTAAAAAAAATTCCATTGATAATAACATCAAACCAATAAAATACCTAGCAATAAATTTAACCAAGAGTATAAGACTTGTACATTGAGCAGTACAAAACATTGCTGAAACAAATTAAAGAAGACCTGAATAAGCAGAAAGACATTTTGTGTTCATGGATTTAAGGACTTAATATTGTTAAGATGTCAGTACTTCACCCCCTAAGTGATCTACAGATTGAATGCAGTCTCTGTCAAACTCCCAATATCGCTTGTGTGGAAATGGAAAAACCAATTCCAGAATTCATGCACAATTACAAGTGTCCCCGAATAGTCAACATAATCTTGAAAAAGAGAAGCAAAGTTGAAGTCAATCATACTTCCTATCTTCAAAATTTACTACAAAGCTTTAGTAATCAAAACTATACTGAGGTTATACCTATACCTGGCATGAGGTTAGATACAAATAAAGAGAGAAATCAACAGAATAGAATTGAGTCCAGAAATAAACCCATACATCTCTGGCCAATTGATTTTCAACAAGGGTACCAAGACAATTCAACAAACGGATAGTGTATTCAACAAATGGTGCTGGGACAACTGGATATCCACATGCAAAAAAATGAAGTTGGATTCTTCATTTATGTACTTCATGCCATACACAAAAATTAACTCAAAATTAATCAAAGAGCTAACAATAAGAATGAAAACTATAAAACTCTTAAGTAAAAACGTCAGTGTAAATCTTCATGTTCATATATTAGACAGTGGCCTCTTGGATATGACACTAAGAGCACAAGCAACCAAAGAAAAAATAGGTAAATTGGACTTAATGAAAAAATTTTTTGTGTCAAAGAACACTATCTATAGAATGTAAAGATGCCCCACAAAATGAGATAAAAATTTGCACATCCTGTATCTCCAATGGGTCTAGTATCCGGAATATATAAAGAACTTTTACAGCTCAATAACAAAGACAAACAACTCAATTAAAACCTGGGCAAAGGGCTTGAATAGATATTTCTCTTAAGAAGATATTCAAATGGCTAATAAGCATATGAAAAAATGTGCAACATCACTAATTATTGGGGAAATCCAAATCAAAACCACAGTGAGACACTGCTCCACACCCACGTGATTATTATAATTTAAAAAATGGAAAATAACAAGGTGGTGAGGATGTCTAGAAATCAGAACCCTCATACATTGTCAGTGGGAATTTAAAATAATAGAGCCACTATGGAAAACGGTTTGATAATTCTTCAGTAAGTTAAACATAGAATTACCATATGACCCATCAATTGTACTCAGAGGTGTATATACAAAATAATTGACAACAGGTGTTTAAACAAATTTTGTAATTCATAGCAGCTCTATTCACAATACCCAAAAGGTGGGAACGACCCAAATGCCCATCAACAGATGAATGGATAAACAAAATGCAGTATATCCATACAATGGAATATAATTTAGCCATAAGAAGGAAGGAAGTTCTGATATGTGCTAAAGCATAAATGAACTTATGCTGGGGCACATGGGTGGCTCAGTCAGTTAATGTCTGACTCTTGATCTCAGGATCCTGATTTCAAGCCCCACCTCGGACTCCTGCTGGGATGGAGTCTATTTAAAATTAAAACAGAAAAGGAAAAATTATGGTAATTGAAAGAAGCAAGACACAAAAGGCCACATGTTGTATGATTGTATTCATATGAAATATCCAGAATAGACAAAGCAGATTTATGGTCACCAGGGACTTAGGAGGGGAAAATGGAGAATGACTGCTTAGTTGTTACAGGGTTTTTGTCTGAAGTGATGAAAAAGGTCTGGAATTAGATAGTGTGTTGGTTGCACAATATTGTGAATGTACCTAATACCAACAAATCGTACTCATTAAAATGGTTAAAATGGTAAATGTGTATTTTACCACAATTTTTAAAAAATAAATGAGGTAGTATTTTTTCTCTCCTCTGTTTTCTGAAAGAGTTCATGTAAGATTGATATTATTTCTTCCTTAACATGTTTTATAGAATCCGCCATTGAAACATCTGGCTTGGAGTTGTTGCTGTTGTTGTTAGTGTTGGTAGTGATGGTATGTGTGTGTGTGGGTTTTCTTATTTTGGATTTTATTTTTCTTTAACAGATACCGGACTATGCATATTTGTTGTTTCCTTTTGTGTTCAGTTTTGCTGAATTTTGCTTTTCACGTGATTTGCTCATTTCATCCAAGTTGTTGACTTTATTGGCGTAAAATTGTTCATAACCTGCCTTTTCTTTGATGGCCTTAACATCTGTAGTGATATCCCTCTTTCATTCCTGATATTGGTAATTTTTAATTTTCTCTCTTGATCAGCTTTGCGAGGGGATAATCAATTTTACTGTTTTTTTAAAGAAAAAAACCCAGCCTTTTCTTTTTGTTGATTTATGTCTATTATGTGCTTGTTTTCTATTCCATTGATTCTTGTTCTCATTTTTATTATTTACCTTATACTAATTTGGGTTTAATTAGCTCTTTTTCCCTAGCTTCTTAAATTGAAAACTGAGATCAATGATTTTAAATCTTTCTTCTTTTCTAATATAAGTGTGTAAAACCATAAGTTTCTCTTTAAGCATTGCTTTAGCTGCCTCCCACAAATTATGATAGGTTGTGTTTTCATTTTCATTCTTATGTTAGCAAGACTAAAGCACCAGGAATGCTTGTCTGCTGATCAGAGTGTAAATTTATACAACCACTTTGGAAAACAGTTTTGCATTATTTATTGAAGATAAAGAACAAATACCCCATATCCAAGAGATTCCGTTTCTAAGTATATATACTAAAGAGAATCTCATACACACAACAATTAACTTTCAAATATGTTCATAGCAGCTATATTTAGTTGGGTAGGCTAAACTGTGGGTAACAAATAGAAAAAAATATCAACAGCTTAAGGAGCAAGAAGTTTCTTCCAAGATCACCTTGAGTATTATAATAACACAGAGGTTAGTAAACTTTGTTCGTGGCCAAATCTGGCCCACTGCTTGTTTTCATAAATAAAGTTTTATTAGAATACAGTAATTTCCATTTTTTGTGTATTGTCTGTAGATGCTTTCATGCTACAACCACAGAGTTGAACAGCTGCAACGCAAGTTCAATGGCCCACAAAGCCTAGTACATTTACTAAGTGGCCCTTTATAGGAAGCTGTTGGCCCTGTTATAACAGGTCAGCAAGAAGGAGGAAGGTATAGAGTACATGTGGAAGGTTTTTATAGGATAGGCCTGAAATGGCACATACAACATCTGCTAGTTTTCCACTCGACCACACATAATTATCAGGGGGATTGGGAAATATAATCTAGCCGGTGCTCTGGACAGAGGGAATTTTGGTGAATAACTGGCGGCCTCTGCCACAGCAAGTGTTCTTCATAATAGCCCCAAACCAGAAATTCTCTAAATATCCATCAATAGAATGGATAGAAAATCATAAATGCATCCAGTGGGATCCTATGTAGCAAAGAAAACAACCTGCAGCTACATAAATCATCAACACAGATGAATCTCACGGACATAATATTGAGCAAAAGAAGTCTTCAAAAGAATATTTATAGTATATTTCTATTTTTATAAAGTGCAAAAGCAGCAAAACTAAGTCACAGTTTTGGGATGCATTCATAAATGGTAGAACTACAAAGGATAGAAAGGGAATGGTTATGAGATTAGTAGCTGGTTCCTGGAGGTGAGAAGAGGCTGTGATCAGGGATGGACTTGATGTTTCCAAAGGGCATTGCTGCCACTACTTCATTTCTTGATCTGCAAAAGTGTTATACTGGTATTTTCTTTATCACTTATTCTTTAAACTGCATGTATAACATAACTGCGAAATAAAACAAAGGGCCCAGAAACAGAGTTTTCCTAAACGTTGAACTCTAAGAAGTTATGTTGTCATGAGATGTTGCCTAATGGATGGGCAGACATAGACCCAGGTCCATGTAAACGGGATATGCTCCATTATGTTCAGTTTCATCTATGTATGCAAAAATATATGTATGTGTATATTTACATAAATATATTCAAACATATTTATACAACCTATCACCCTAATGGATAATATTCTTATCAGCACTTTTATTTTTACTTATTTATTTTTTTAAAGATTTATTTATTTCAGAGAGAGTGCATGAGCAGGGGAAGGGGGGATAGGAGGAGAGGGAGAGAGAGAGAGAATCTTGAGCACACTCCCCACTGAGCAGGGAGCCTGACACCCCCCCCCCACAACCCTGAGATAATTAGCTGAGCTGAAACCAAGAGTCAGACGCTTAACCAACTGAGCCACCCAGGCACCACATGCACTTTTATTTTTAGAAGGCGTATGTTGTCTGTGCGTGTGTGTGTGTGTGTGTGTAAACAGATATGTAGTTTTATGAATATGCATAACTGTATGTAATTGTTGGTATACTTAATATGAAATCAAATTTTGTAGAAGGAATGAGTATAATTAAAAGCTGATACATAGCTTTCCAGAAGCTTAATAAGGAATAGCACTTAAAGAATTAAGAAAAAGGAATAAACTTGTCCTATGTCTTAGACCAATAATTCTTAACTTTTTGGAGGGTCTCGTACCTTTTTAGAATTTGATGAAAGCTATGGCCCCTTTCCTTAAAGAGTAAATGGGAACGTATACACACATCATTGTGCCTGCAATGTTGAGGGAGTCACACATTCATGAAGTATATCCATGGATTCCATAGGAGTCCCTGGACCCTCTGATAAAATTCCTTCTTTAGATTGTCCCTATCAAATGTCAGTTATCGCAGCTAAACTTTTTTTTTTTTTAAAGATTTTCTTTGTTTATGTGACAGAGATAGACAGCCAGCGAGAGAGGGAACACAGCAGGGGAGTGGGAGAGGAAGAAGGAGGCTCCCAGCGGAGGAGCCCGATGTGGGACTCGATCCCGGAACGCCGGGATCACGCCCTGAGCCAAAGGCAGACGCTCAACGACTGCGCTACCCAGGCACCCCCTCAGCTAAACTTTTAATAGAAGTATCAAAACAGAATAAATAAGACTAATGTTCAGGTCTTCTGTAATAGTGATTACAGAGATAATAATATTCTTTCACTACCAGGCATTTCTTCTTCCCTCACCTTACCCACAAACCCCTCTCAGTTGTTTCTACTCCTGTTTGTACATTTTAATTTCCCCTCACACCACCCAGGACTCTACCCAGACAGTTGTAGTAGTAGTGAGCTGCTTTACCTGCCTCCGTTGTCTCTGTCCCACTCTATCCCAAGTTCTGCCACAGAAGTAATCTCTCCAACGACCAGTTCGGGTTTTTTCTTTAATTGTGTTCGTTGCTGCTGTGCTTTATTTTTGAGGCCAACTAGCACAGTGTTTAAGACTAATTTGAAATACAAAGTCAAAACCCAGCCTGTTCTTACTAGCTGTGTGATATTGGACATGCTGCTTGACCTTTCACAGTTTCCACTTCGTTATCTATAAAATGAGGACAATAATATAAGTTAAGAACTGTTGGAAGGAATAATGAGATAATGCATGTAAAGTGATTAGCAAGGTACGAGGGCATAATGATGCTCAATAAATATTTCCTGAATACATTAAATATTTAGCCTCAAGGTTTTTAATTTAATGCTTTTGCTAATTCCATGCTCCTTATTCCTTCCCACCAAAATACCACCTCCTGCATCAAATCTTCCTTAATCCTACAGCCATATGTGATCTCTCCCACTTCTTAATTCCTCAGACTTTTTGTACTGTTTATTATGGGGGAGTAGCCTAATGGTAAAACTCGGGAATCAGATTATCTGGACATGAGTATTGGCTCCATCACTTACTAGCTTTATGGCCTTGGGCAGGCCATGTAAATCCCCTATGGCTTATTTTGTCTATCTGTAAATGAGTTATAAAAATAGTATCTATTGCAAAGGGTTTTCATGAGGATAAATATAACTAATTTCTAGAAATAGCAAAATTAGAGAGAGCTAGAGGAGGGATAGGAACAAAACAGACAGAGATGGGGCTGGCCACAAATGGGCATGAGGGAACTTTGAAGAGTGAGGAAATATTCTAAAACCATATTGTAAAAAGAAATAAGTCAATCCCATGACATTTTTTTTTAATTACTTATTTGAGAGAGAGAGCATGCACATGGGGGCAGGGGCAGAGGGTGAGGGAAAGGATTGCAAGCAGACTCCTCGCTGAGCACAGAGCCCTATGCAAGGCTCGATCTCACAACCCTGAGATTGTGACCTGAGCCGAAACCAAGAGTCCGACGCTCAACTGACTGAGCCACCCCGGTGCCTCATCCATGACAAATATTTTTAAAACTGGGTTGTGTCCATGCTTTCATAAGCTGTATAAATTTACTATTTTTCAAACTGTATGCTTAAGATGGTTAAATTTTATGGTATTCAAATTGCAATGAAGCTGTTTTATAAAAAGATAAATGGTGTATGGCAGAGGCCTAGAACAGTACCAGGCACATACTGAGCGTAGCGTATCTGTTAGCTGTTGTCACCTTATACTGCTTGGGTTATTTATGATTCCTTACCAGATTGTTCAGAGTATCTCATATTCTTACTCTCCCATCTTCTTTACCCTCCCCTCAACTAACTCTGAGATTAATCCCTTCCCATCATTAGGTACTTGGTAAATATTTACTGACAGACTGATGCACTGTAGGTACTGATGGGCTTTCTGTCTAGTATGAAAATATACTGGTTTAGGTTCAGGGTCCCACAGGTTTGTGTAGACAAAGAGGACTGAGAGAACAGTCAGTATTGAGTGTAGCTTTTAAATATCAAGGATCATGGTGACTATTTTGATGCTAATCTCTGTACATAGGAGACTCTTGCTTTCTCTGGGCCTGATTTTCTCTGGTTAACACCGAGAAAGGGTGCCATTCCCAGAATTAGAATACTATATTCTTGGCATTTGAGGGTCTGGTATTCCCAACACACCAAAGCTGTCTTCCTGTTACTTGAATAGTTACACTGTCGTCAAAGAGTAAATTTTCCCAAATCATTTCTTTAAGCAGCCTGGGCAATAATTTCAGAAGAACCAGAAGAAAATTGTGGCTGAGATTCTTACAGTCTTCTAAGAAAAAGACAGGGATGTTTTATATTGTTTGGAAAATAATATTAAGAAGGAAAAGGAGAAGGAGTAGATTAGATTATTGTTATTAGAAATAATAACAATAATTAGAAAACAAACAAAAACAAAAAATCTTTCTGTCCATGCCATCTTATTTAGTACTCCAGAGGGGAAAAATAATTATTACATGAACATTGCTTGTCAGAAAGGAACAGAGACCAAATCAGCCCTGGAATGGTTAGGTGAGCACCTCTTCCAGTCAGACACTTGTTTCAGCCCAGTGTGCAGTTCTTGGAAAGAAACATTCAAGACTTCTGTCTGCCTTGAAAGTTTAAGGGGTAAGAGCAATTTAACTGGGGGGTTTGGAGATACAAAGTGCTGGACTCAAAGAGCAGAAAGATCTCTTCTCAGAATGGTTAAAGGGAACAAAATAAAGCAATCTACCTTCTTGGGCATTTTCACAGTAAACTCGAATCAGCAGGAAGATGACAGGCTGTCAGGTTTAAAAACAAAATCACTAGCCAGTCTGTTATTGCACAGAGGTACTTTTTTTAAACAAGATACTGTGGATCTCTAATGTTTACAAAATCAAAACAACCCACTGAGTTTTCCATCTGCCATTGTTTCATTTCAGAGGGGAAAAAATAGCTTATTTTTAAAGCTTAGGGATTTTGGAATGTCTAATATATGGCTCAGAATGGACTTTTCCATTTCCTTTTATTGAATGCCCAAATTAATTCCTTTTATCGTTCATACAGGAACAGTGGCAGGAGTTAGAAAAGATGCGTCCACATCTCCAATGACAACAGGAAGCCAAAAGGAACTTGTAATTGCAAACTCATCGGCACTGCAGCCTGAGGCTTCCCGGTAAGCCTCAGGGACTCTGGTTTAACATACTTTAGATGAGAGCCTTCAAGGGTCGGGGAGTCATTTAATAAGGAGTGGGAAAGTCTTGACAATTCTTAATAGCTTTTACTCAAGAGAAGGGCCTTATTTGGAAGCATCTAGATTTGGCCAGGTTGATCTCACAGAGCCCTTTCCTTTACACATGCCCCGCCTTAATTGAAACTGGTAATTGGCAAGGATTTCCAGAGAAACACAAAGCTAATCCTATCTTTCATCAGAAAATGCGCTTAGCAGCAGGCCTTTCCCAATTTGTCATAGAATTGTTATACACTTGGACTTTAAGTTTAACTAACTGAAGTAATTGATACTGAAAATTATAGTGGGCTTTGTTACAGTTTTAAAGAACTGATACCAGAGACATCTTAAGAGTTAAGAATGTGATCAGCCTTTTCTGCAGTCAGGAAAAGAAATACATCATTAAAATTTTTTCACATCCAATAAACCATCCCCCTATTATGCATTTAAGGCTGAATATATAAACAGCAACACCAAATGGGCTTAGTTTCGGCTTCCTTAGGAATGTGATTGTAAATTCCTAGCATTTTATCAGATGAATGTAGATTTTAAGACTTAATTTTAATTATAGAGAACTTTTGCGAAATAACTCTAACACAGAGGACAATAATGACTGCCATCTATTAGGCACCACCCTTTGTATCGACTATAAGTGGTACTACTATCATCCTCATTTCCAAGATTAGGAAACTAAGAGATTGAGTGACTTGCCTAAGGTCACATAGCTAGTAAGAGGTGGAACTAACGTTTCAGACTCCAAAGCCCATTATCTTAAAAACTGTAATAGTTGACAATGACAACCTCCTTATTTTGACGGTGACCCACAATCAAAAGAAAATTTAACTAGTTTACCACATTCTTTGTCCTTTACTCCTTTCTTTTATTTTTAATGCTGCCCTTATTAGCATTTTCCAAGTACCCACATTGAGCTGTCATTCTGAAATGTTGAGGGGGGTTCCCTCCTTGGACCACTCAGCATTGTGGCTGAATGCTTGTGCTCAAAGAGGATCCATCCCAGTCATCTTGAGGGCTTCCTCTGGAGAAGTTAAGGTAAAGAGGAGAAATGATCTGGATTTTCAATCTTAGTGAATTTTCCTATTGAAGATTAAAGTGAGATCTTTAACACTACTTTAATGTGTTTTTGATGATTGCATTTCAGTTTAGAGAGAAGCATGAAAAAGAATAAAATGTTTCCCCAGTAAGAGTTTTGTAGAACATTCTCAGCACACATTTTGTGACTGGACCATATCAACCTTGTACAGTTTTACAAGCCAAGGTTAAAATTGCTGTGAAGACTCATATTTACGGACCTTAAAAAAGGGATTCTGTATCTGTTAGTTCTTAATACTGCAAATCAGCCAAATATAGATTCTCAGAGGTTTCATAAATAATGAGTACTTGGCTAAATAAAACAATGTGTAACACACCGGATTTCATCCTTAGAAGTGCATGATGGCATATTATAGGTCTGTTATACAAAGTGCAGAATTGAAAAAAAAGATTCAGGACTATGAAAATCAGTTACCAGGAGGGCACAGTGGTTGCTTTCCAGATTTCAGAATCAAGATTATTTGAATTATTTTTATTTCAAAGTGTAGAAAAGGCATTTTTTATAGACTGCTTTTCAGTTACATGCAAACTCTTAATGCTTAAGACAAAACTTTATTCTTCATCCCAACAAACCTTTGAAGGTACTGACAACAAGAGTAAAAGCCTACCCACCCTATATTCCAAGAATTTTCCAAATTTGCAAAAGAGGATGGGGGTGGGACAGATGCTGGTGGGAAACAGGTTTTGCTTTGTTCTCTGAAAAGCACTAACACCTAGAAGAGTCCCATATTGTCCCACGTGCAGGTGATAAAACCAGGCATGGCAAAGTCATCTTTCTCATTCACAATGTGGGTTGTTAATTGTTCTCTCTGCTGCCTGTCAATATAATGTGAAATTTTCATTCCCCATTCAAGATGGGAAAAGTTGTGGCTGAAAATGTTAACATTTGCATTTTTATTTGTTGATTTATTTAAAGGACAGCCTCTCCTGCAGCAATCCGTCACTTGGTGACACCCCAAATATGAATAATGTATTGTAGACTTGCGGTTACAATGTGTAATAAGTGCTAGAGACAGTAAAGGAATGTTAACTATGTTGCAAATGTAATATTTATTGACTCATAAAGTTTATTGCTTTGGAGGTTCAATAATACTGACCATAGGACATTAATATCACTTATCCTGATTTTAGCTGGGCACCTTTTATATGTAGAAATATTCGTCTATCTCATGCTAACAAAATAAATACGTAATTTACAGCGCAAGCAAACTTTATAGTTTTCTGTGCTGAGAGCTCTGGTGCTTCTTTCTCTTCATTCACTTCTGGCCTCCAGCATTGAGCACACACCCCTGAGCTGCCCAAGAGAGTAAGCACAGTGGTCAGGTTGTCACAAGAGGGTGGTGCTACGGAACCAAACAGTGCCATGCATTTCTGCTTGGCTGGAACAGGCAACACCTCCCAAACCCACTTCACCTGAGGCTTTTCTCTCTGTCATTCTGAACACCTGGTGGGTAGGTGCACCTTCTATCAGAAAGTTGAACAAACACTTCTCCTGCTGTGACACTGAGTCAGAGTTGACAGATACTGCTGCATCCTGTGGTCTCCAAGGTGAAACCAGAGCTGGTAGGTTACCAATTAATTTGTTAGGAGCACAACTGTTATTGATAATTAACCCTTTGGTACCTTCCAGAATTACGTATGTCCATTGCCAGCAGTAAAGATCATACAGGAAATATCTGACACCCAAAGCGAAAGAAGTAATGTTAATCAGCAGCCATCAGCTGTAATTGTCATCCCCATTAAGATGCAGAATTATGTATTTCTTCGTTATAAATAACCTTTCTAATTGTACTTGATGTATGCCAATTTAGTCAAAAAGTATACTTGCAACAGACCAATATTTGCATTAATGTAGCTTTGGATTTTCAAATCTTTTATTTCAAATTTGGGGAGAAAAAGCATATTACAGCTGTATATCCATTATATGTGGGTATCTATTTCTATCTGGGCATGGAGATCTAATACATTTTATATTAAAATGAAGACAGGATCTTCTGGGATTGTTCAGTGAAACAGAAATCGTGTCACTTTTTAAAGTACCAGTGAAGTTTCTATCTCCCAGTCATATGACAGCTCAGTGGTAATTGTTCCAAACTGATAAACAGAGGCAAATACCAGGCCTGCAGCAGCAAGATTATGTTCTTGAGTCCCTGAAGTAAAATGTTACTTTGGCTTCTTCTCTCTGTTGTCCCCTGATGCATAAGAGTTAAGGCTGGTACTCTTGCCCTGTGTGTGTGTGTGTGTGTGTGTGTGACAGAGAGATAGAGAGATGTGAAGAAAGAAAAGCAGATCTCACCAAAGCATGCCCAATTACTGAATTTTGGGAACTGGAGCTATAGTTGGCCTTTTTCTAGGAAGTACTCCTCACTTCTGTACTCTAGGTTTTTTTTCAAAAAGGTTTTTTTTACCACAGGCTTTGCTTTTTTTTTTTTTTTAAGATTATTTACCTATTTTAGAGAAGCATGCATGTGCATGCATGGGGGAGGGGCAGAGGGAGAGAATCCCAAGCAGACTCCACCCCCCAACGAGGGGCTTGATCTATGACCCAAGCAGAAATCAAGAGTCAAACCCAGGAGCCCCCAGAGTTGAAAGTTTTTGTTTTCTTTTGTTTTATTCGTTTTTTATATATGTTGGAGAAGGGTGATTTTGTGGAGCTTGCTTTTTGTTGAAGGAGGTAAGAAAATATTTAAGTATGTATTTTCAAAGATTTAATAGCTTATTTGGGGGCTTTTAAAAAAATAGCTTAAAAAATAATTTGTTCGTTTTTTTAAGACTGTGGTCCTTTGTTGTCAAACTATATGCTTAATTATCGTGAAAAATTTCTGTAAGTTTACAGCTTGATGAGCTCTGCATAGTGCACTTGCTTGTGCACAGTAATGCTCGCAGACAACTATTTGTGCCCAGCTGATCTGAAGCTGGTAGAGACTTTCTGTCCGTTGAGGTTGAGACTGAAGGGCCAGGCTCAGAATATTGGAAAACTGGGACCACATTACACATTACACAGGCTGGAAGGATCCAAGTACCCTGCAGTCTAGAACTTAAACTTCTCTCTGTCTTGAAAACTGTTTTTTTTCTATGTCTTTGGAAGAATGTCTGTCTATTCAGGTCCCCTGCCCATTTTTCATTCAGACTGGTTTTGTTTTGTTGCTATTGAGTTGTAAGAATTCCTTATATATTTTGGATTTTAACGTCTTGTCAGATATATAGTTTATAAACTTTTTCTTTCAGTTTATGGTCATTTCCTTTACAGTTTGATACAGTCCCATTTGTTTACTTTTGCTTTTGTTGCTTGTGCTTTTGGTATCATATTCAAAAAATAATTTCAAAGGCCAGGGCCAAGGAGCTTTTTTTCTATTTTCTTCTAGGAATTTTACAATTCCAGGTCTTATATTTAAGTCTTTAATCCATTCTCAAGGTTTTTATTTATATCATGAAAGATAAGAGTCCAGTCTCATTCCTTTGCATGTGAATATCCAGCTTTCCCAGCACCATTTATTGATGAGACTTCCCTTTCCCGATTGTATATTCTTGGCACCCTTGTTGAAAATTCATTGATCATCTATGCTTTGGTCTATTTCTGGATTCTTGATTATGTTCCATTGGCTTGTGTGTCTGTTCTTATGGACAGTACCATACTGTTTTGATCACTATAGCTTTGTAATATAATTTGAAATCCAGAAGTGTGATGCCTCCAACATTGTTCTTTTTTCTCAAGATTTTAGCTGTTTAGAGTTCTTGTGGTTCCATATGAATTTTGAGATTGTTTTTTCTATTTCTGTGAAAAATGCCTTTGGAATTTTGGTAGGAATTGCATTGAATCCATGCATCACTTTGGGTAGAATGGATATTTTAACAATATTAATTCTTCCAATCCATGGAGATGGGATATCTTTCCATTTATTCGTGTCTTCGTCAATTATTTTCATCAATGTTTTATAGTTTTCAGTGTACAAACTTTCACTGCCTTGATTAAATTTATTCCCAAGTATTTTATTCTTTTTGATGCTATTATAAATGGAATTTTTTCTTGATTTCCTTTTGATTTAGATCATTGTTGGTGTAAAGAGACTCACCTAATTTTTATATATTGATTTCATATCCTGGAACTTTACTGAATTTGTTTATTAGTTCTGACAGGTTTTCTGTTGTTGTTTTGGGGGTGGAGTCTGTAGGGTTGTCTACATATAGAATCATATCATTTGCAGAGATAATTTTACTTCTTCCTTAACTATTCAAATGGCTTTTATTTCTTTTTCTTGACTCATTGCTGTTGCTTGCACTTCTAGTACTTTGTGTGATAGAAGTGACAAGAGCAAGCCCTGTACCAGATCACAGAGGAAAAGCCTTCAATTTTTCCCCATTGATTATGATGTTAGCTGTGGCTTTTTATAAATGGCCTTTATTGTGCTGAGGAAATTTTCTTCTTTATTTTGTTAAGACTTTTTGTTGAATAGGGGGTTGAACTTTTCAAAGAAGACATACAAATTGCCAACAGATGTATGAAAAGATGCTCAACATCATTGGGGAAATGCACATCAAAGCCACAATGAGATATTACCTCACACCTGTTAGGATGGCTATTTTCAAAAAAGATAGAAGATAACAAGTACATAATGGTGAGGATATAGAGAAAAGGGAACCTTGTGCACCATTTGTAGGAATGTAAATTGGCACAGCTATTGTGGAAAACAGTATGGAGGTTCCTCAAAAAATTAAAAATAGAACTACTATATGATCCAGCAATCCTTCTTCTGGATATATACTTGAAGGAAATACAGCCAATACCACAAAGAGATATCTTGCTCCCATGTTCATTGCAACATTTTTCACAGTAGCCAAGATATGGAAACAACCGAAAGGTCCCATCAGTGGATGAATGGACTTTGGAATAGTATTCAGCCTTTAAAAAGGAGATCTGCCATTTGTGACAATATGGATTAACCTGGAGGACATTATACTAAATGAAGTAAACCAGACACAGAAATACTGCATGATCTCACTTATTTGTGGAACCTATAAAGTTTGAAGCATAGAAGCAGAGAGGAGAATGGTGGTGGCCAGGAGTGGGAAGGTGGAGGAAATTAGGAAATAGTGGTCAAAGGAAACAAAGTTGCAGTATGTAGGACAAATAAGTCTAGAAATCTAATGTACAGCAGGATGGCTATATTTAATACTATATTAAATATCAGAAATTTGCTAAAAGAATAGATTTGAAGTGTTCTTACAACACACACACAATTTTAACTATATGAAGAGATGAATATGTTAGTTCGATTATAGTAATAATTTTACTATGTATGTGTATATCATTAATAATTTCCTAATATTGAATAACTCTTCCAAAAAATCGTGTTGTATACTTTAAATATATACAATTTTAATTTTTTTTAAAGTGGGGTTTTTTATCTTTATTTTCACCTTAAATAACTTGACATGAAAATCCAGTTGCTTCCAGCTCCAGATATGGTGATATAACCTTTAAAGTGCTTGAACTGGCATGTTGGTCATTTGCTGTGCTGTGAAGAGGGACAAACATTTCTGCATTTGTCCCTCTTTGTTCTTTGTGTGTCATAAACCAAGGCCTTAGCGCCTGGGCTGTTCAAGCATTGTTTAGTTTCTCATCTCAATTTGCCAGGAACCATTTAGGTTACGTAGAAGGAAAAATCGCGTAAATATGCTGTTCCTGGTTTAGAGGAGGAAGTTTACACACCACACACAATCAGAGTAGCACTTACTGTCACCTTTCCATTTTGAGTATATTGTAAATAAAATAAAAACAAAGCCTAATGAAATGATGCACATAAAATGATGACAGTAAAAAGGTAATAGTCTGAAAACTTCAGAGAAGAATGTGTTGAATATGTAAAAGAAAACATGAAGTATAATGTGCCTCTCTGTCTTCCATCTTCAATCAGAAGGATGAAAAGCCCAGCCATTCAAAAGGGGTTTTGTTTAAATTGAGTTGATAATTTGAAATTCCCTGCCAGCAGGTGCATTACTACCAAGAACAGTTGAACACATGGAAATTCTTATGTGTTTGATGAAAAGATGTTGCTTTTAATTAAGCCATGATATTGTGTTGTTACTGTAATTCCCACTGTTAAAAGCCATTAATATAATCCATTCCTCTGGCACACACTGTTATACAGTGTATAAGTTTAAAAAACAGAAACAAATAGGCTAAGTAGAAATAATAAAGAGACCGCATAATTCCAAGAAGTGAATTCAGCTTGAGGAAGCTTGTCAAGACATTCTTCCCCTAGAGAAAACATACCGCACAGAGAAAATATACATTAAAATAGCTGATATTTACTAGTCACTTAGAATTCTGGTCCTGGCTTCAGGAATTCTAAGTTCTGGGTGTAAGGGTTATAAGAGCGCCTTCGTTTTTCACGGTTTTCTATATTTTCCAAATATTCTGCCGTGATTACTTACATAATTTTTAAAACAATACTTAAAAAGAAAACAAAGGGCACATATTCATAGGAGGTAAACCCATTTCAAAATTTTTTACTCTACAATTCCAAGTACCTCCAAAAAGCCTAAGTTTCACCTTGGAACATATGACATAAATATGTTCTTTCTTTGTCGAGCCAGCAATAGGTGAGGATTATGCTTCCTTGGTGTGTCTTCTCCAGGGTACTGAACACTGAAAAATGGTATGATTGGTGACATCTGTTCAGCATTGCCAGTTCCCGTTATCATTTCACAGTGTTTAGCCTCGAACTGCTGTTTTAGAGTCGCTCATTTGGTCCAAGGTCACCAAATTCCCTGAACTTCAATGTTAAGAAACATTTGTTGAGTGTCACCTAGTGTTCTAGGCAGTTCAGTGCTTTTCTAAAATTCTTTTATATATGTTGCCTAACGTAATCCTAGGTTTGAATGCTAGCTATGTGGTTTTGAACAAATCATTTAATTTAATCTATAAAATGGGGATAATAATATCTCCTCATAGGCCTGTCATGATGATTAAACAAGATAGTTTACATAAAGTACTTAGCACAGTCCCGGTATGTCGTTCAATAGTAGTTGTCATTGTAGAACTTCCCAAGATCACACAAGCAATAAGGAGCTAGGATTTGGACCCTGCTATTGTAATTCCAAACTCTGTGTGTGTTCCCTGACAAAAGGGTAGGAATAGGATTAGGTTCATCTCAGAAGTCGGCAACAGGGTTGTATTTTTTCATTTCACCATGTAAACATGTTTGCAAACGTGCCTTTTACTTCACCTCGCTAAGCATGACCCCTCGGGTAAAAATAAGAATATTAACAACTACCTTGAAAATTTGCTCAGAGTATTAAATTTAGGTAAGCAAAGCCCTTAATTTGGTGCTGGGCCATAGTGTGCACTCTGTCAGCATTCACTTCTTTCTCTGTGCTCTGGGCAACAAGACTTGTTTAGGCACCTAGAACAACATATATAAATGATATTAGCCCCTCTGCCAAATGTACTGAGTAACAGTGCTCTGCAGAAATGTGGCTTAACAACAGATGTGAATACCCTGCATTCAGAGTATTTTCCCTGTGCACCATTCGCACATTCTTTCAATGTCTTGAGATGTTTCTTCCATGTGTTTTTCTTCTAAAAAAAAAGGAGGGGAGGGAGTAAAATTCTTGGCTAGTGATTGAGTTAGGATTTAATGTTGTGTTCTTAGAACTTCTGTTTCTAGAGTCACTTAGCCCTCAGTGGAGTTATTGATCATGGATTTCCTCCCACAATTAACCCCTTGTAAAAAAAAAAGCTTCTGAAAAGGTATTAAAGGTTGTTGTAAATCTATCTGAACATTGGAATCACTTCAGAATCTCTTTAAAAGTATCTATTTCTAGGCCTCACCCAGATTAATTGAGTCGAAACTGCCCAGAGTGGGCCCCAACCACCCAGGAATGTGTGGTTTTTATTTTCCCAGTTGACTCTGCTGTACTTGGTCTTAAAACACAATTTGGAAGCCCCTGCTCTGGCACACTGAGATTCTGTTCTCCCTTTCTTCCTTCTGCCCCCAGCCCACCCCCGGGACTCTTCTTTCCGTTAGCCACTTTCTACAGCCATTGTCATCCTCTCCCCAGGGTATTACCAGAGCTCACCAGTAAGCCTACACTGACAAAAATGGTTAAGAAGCCCTCGAAGAGTTCCTCTTTTTGATCTAAATTGTTGAAGTTGGGTCTAACCACTAAAACAGAGTTGATGGCAGTCTTCTCTATGAAAGCCGTATGGTACCATCATCCTCTGAGTAACAAGGGAAAGACTCTTAAGGAAATCATTCTTAATGTTTTCTACCTCTTTCCTCCTTCTCTGCTTTATCCTTCTTCATAGTAGTTATCACCTTCTAATACACCATATAATTTGCTAATGTGTTTTATTTAATCTCCGCTTCTTCCCATCTCCTGTGCCGAGAATGTAAACTTCATGAGAATTTTTTTCTTTTTTTTTTTTTTAAGATTTTATTTATTTATTTGACAGAGATAGAGACAGCCAGCGAGAGAGGGAACACAAGCAGGGGGAGTGGGAAAGGAAGAAGCAGGCTCATAGCGGAGGAGCCTGATGTGGGGCTCGATCCCATAACGCCGGGATCACGCCCTGAGCCGAAGGCAGACGCTTAACCGCTGTGCCACCCAGGCGCCCCGAGAATTTTTTTCTTTATTTAAACTTTATTTGTTTGTTTGAGAGAGAGAGTGGGGGTGGGAGAAGAGCAGAGGGAGAAGGAGAGAAGCAGACTCCCCACTGAGCAGGGAGCCATAGTGGGGGCTCGCACTCACAACCCTGAGACCACGACCTAAACTGAAATCAACAGTTGAACGTTCAGCGGACCCGGCCACCCAGGTGCCCCAGGGCAAGGATTTCTTTTATTATATTCATTGCTATATCCCTGTCCTAGAGCAGGACCTGGCACATAACAGACATTCCAATGATCACAAAGTAACTGTTTCCTTTTCAATTTTCCAGTTCAGGCATTCCTGTAGACAGTTATTTTCCATTAGGTCTTCTTCACATCTACAGAAGAACCATGAGTTTGTGCCCTGCCTATACGTTTAATTGTGCTGCTTTTACTTCCTGAACTTCCTTGCATTTTCATCGACTTTAAGGTGTTCCCGTTTTATAAGAATTGAAAGGTGTCTAGGCTTTTAGGAAGTTTTCAAGGAGGAGATTCTCAATTGTGAGATGTTTCAGCGCATTCTTTACACTGGGATTTGATTGCTTGGACAGTGTCTCACAGGTTTCTTCACTTAGCCATTCCTTTGCTTATGTTCAGCCATAGCATACAACTTCTTCTAAGCCTCTGCTTTGGACTGTGGGCACTTTGTTTTTCTGGTTTCATCAGGTTAAAACCCTTTCATGCAGACAGGCAGTGTGGCTTAGAGGAAAGGGCATTAGTATTAAAGGCCAGAGACCTGGATTCATCCAGCCTCTACAGCTAACTAGCAGCAAAGCCTTGACAGAGTCCTTGACCATATGGAACTTCAGTTCAGCCTTCCATCCTAGGCCTGAGCCTTACCTTTGTTTAGAGACAAAATCAAAATGAAATCATGTGCATCTTTCTTGATGTAGTTTATACATTTTGAGAATAAAATGAGAAATAAACATTTTCAAAAACAATTAAATAAGTGATTTCAGAATAACATATTTTAAACTTCCTTTCAAAATCTTTGGGTTTTGTGCTGGCCAGTAGTTTGGAAACATTAAGTAGATAAATGTGGTTCCCATCATTTACAGCGCATTGCAGAGCAATTATGTGAGTATCTCTGACCTTCCCAGTTGACAGGGGACTGGTGCAACCTACATTTCTGAAGATTGTGCTATGTGAACATGTGTTTACTGAGGGCTTTTCTTTTTTAATGTTTAAATGAAACCATGTCTGGAAAACATCAGATCTTACTTTAGGGAGGATGTCAAGAGAAAAACAGAAGAAAAAGTTAACAACCTCAAAGTCCAGATTAAGGTCATTAGCCACATTGGAAGAGGTGACCATATCTTAGTGTAAGCTACATGCTTTGCCTTAGGGAAAGAATGGTCAGGATTGTGTATGATAGTTCCAAAAATGCCACTGAGTAAATCAAAGACTTTATCAACAAGAATACTTACAGTGGAGAAGACAGACAATAATGTAGTTAGTGATCATTGGCTAATGTATCTTAACTCATCCGGACATGTTTACACACTGTTTATATATTTAAATATATGTGTGTGTATATATATATACACCACTTTTAATGTATTTAACACTTTCTAATTTGAGTATCTAATTGAGTAATATTTATATATTTAAATATATGTGTGTGTATATATATATACACCACTTTTAATGTATTTAACACTTTCTAATTTGAGTATCGTTGATAACACTTTCTAATTTGAGTATCGTTGAGTATCAGGTGTACAACATAACGAATCATCTTCTCTGTACATTATGCTATGCTCATCACAAGTGTAGCTACCATCTGTCACTATACAGCACTATTATAATACCATTGACTATATTCCTTATGCTGTACCTTTTATTCCTGTGACTTATTCAGTTCATAACTGGAAACCTGTATCTCCTACTCCCTTTCACCCATTTTGTCCATCCTTCCACAGCCCCACCCTCTGGCAACCATCAGTGTGTTCTCCGTATTTATAGGTCTGATTCTGCTTTTTGTTTGTTTATTCATTTGGTTTTTAGACTGCATTTATGAGTCATATGGTATTTAACTTAGTCTGACTTCACTTACCATAATACCCACTAAGTCCACCTGTATTGTTGCAAATAGCAAGAGCTCATCCCCTTTTCTACGGTTGCATAATATTCCAGAGTGTGTGAGTGTGTGTGTGTGTGCGCGCGTGCACACGCATGCATGCGCACACATCACATCTTTTATATCCATTTTTCTGTCAATGGACAGTTGCTTCCATATGTTGGCTATTGTAAATAATGCTGTAAAAAACATAGGGGTGCATGTATCTTTTTAAATTGGTGTTTTCATTTTCCTTTCTTTTTTTTTTTTTGGTGCTTTCATTTTCTTTGAGTAAATAGCCAGTGGTGATATTATCGGATCATATGGTATTTCTATTTGTAATTTTTTGAGGACCCTCCATACTGTTTTCCACATTGGCTGCGCCAATTTAGATTCCCACCAATAGTACACAAGCATTCCTTTTCTCCACATCCTTACCAATACTTGTTATTTCTTTTATATTTTAGCCATTCTAACAGGCGTAAAGTGATCCCTCATTGTGGTTTTGATATTTAACACCTTTCGTATTTTCCTCATATAGTATTTGCTTTTCATATTAATGGATTATGACCCCCCCCAAAAAAATATGATGGTCCTCTTTTTTTTCTTTCAACCTACTTTTATTTCTCGTGGAGAAATTCTAAATACGTTTTGTATTTTCTGTAACTTTTAATAGTTTAACCACAAAAATTAAGAGATGTATATATATGAAAATACTTCAGAAAGAGTAAAGGGAAACACATGAATATTGTTATTTTATTAGCCTTAAGACTTCTAGATACATCATCTCACCAAAGCATCCTTCCTATATTACCTTTTAGAAAATATCAGTAAGCCATTTGGTGTACAAATCCTAATATTACCTGAAGAAGGAAGATTCCAAGTTGATCTTGAAGATCTAGAGTAATTGACCCATGCATTGCATGTTTATTTATCAAGTCTTTCACTGATTTTTTTTTTTTCTGTCGTGGGTGCATACTAAAGTAAGACTCTTACTGAGATTGAGAGTTCATCATCTTGGTTGGAATATAAGTCCCTTCGCAGGCAAGGGCACAATGATTGTTGTTTTACATGTGAGAAGCTGTTTCTTCCTTTGAAAGAGCTGGGAGATTCTGAGATGGGTCGTAGTTTGTATTAGAATAGGGACCCTGCTTAACACCCTGTCACAGGACATGGGCCACTGAAAACCAGAGCCCATTTTTAGAGCCTAGAAGAAAGGCTCTAACCCAGTAAAAGAACAGCAAGCTAGAAAGCCAACAAACCTTATATACAACTGCACATCTCGTCAAAGTCTTATATCCACTTGTGTTTCTTAACATACATGAAGAATTCATCCTTTCTAAATTTTGACAGTTTAAAAATATTCTGGATAAATGTTTATGTTTAATAATAGTAATATATAAGGAAGATACGATAAAATGCATGCCTAGCCAGCGGGATTTTTTTTCAGTGGGATTATTTTGTAAATGTTACACATTAAATAAATTAAAAGATGCAAACAGTTGTACCTTGGGGATTTTTCTTCTTTCTAGGGCTCTGAGTATCCCTGAGCAGGCACTTTGAAGAGTTAGGTTGAAAGCCAGAGCTGGAACACCATGCCAGTCCATGCTGAGGGAGAGGAAATTAAACTTATTTCTTGCTGAAGGCAGTCTCTTCCCTACACCTTGGAAGAAGTCTGTCCATCAGAAGTCACCATGGTCATATACTTAGCTTTTGGTGACCTGATGAAGGCTAGAAGTATCTTGCCTTGGGACACCTGCCCTACCAGATGCAGATTTGACTATTTACCACAAATGGCATTCTGTGTGGACTTTCATTAGGATGCTTCTGAATGTTATCCAGTAATGAAGTGATTCCCTCCTGCATGGGTAGTTGGAAGTACTGTGCCAGCTAGCTCAGAGGAGAATCCTCAGTTAGTGACTTTTCATTCCATTCAGCCCACGTCTGCTGTCTTCACAGTCTCAGCTCATGACTGAGAAATGTGCTGCTCCTAAAATAAAACTTCTCTGTAGACCAGTTGATACATCCCACTACCAGCTCCTGTCTTCTGGGTTTGGGGAAGAAATGGACTGGTAGTAGAAGAACCAGATTCTGGTAAAAGCTGAGGTGCGGTGTCATCTCTGGTGGATTATAACCGTAATATAAACCACTGCTTTACACAGGAACAAGCTAAGTAGTGGCAGAACTAAGACTGGACCTGGCCCTGAAACCCCTGGAGCCCTGACCACTCTGGACCACAGGAGAGTTAGAAGTCCAAGGGATTGCTGTGCTTGTCCATGAGCCGCCCTCTGCCAGGACCGCACGCTCCCTCTGCTCTCCTTTAGGTGCTGCTGGAGCTGAGCAGCTTTTCCAGAACTGTCCCCTTCCGGAAGTTTATGCTTCACCATAGCTTGCCCCAGTTCTTTTATCTTCTCCCTCTGGATATACGTATTTTTGTGAGCAGCAAAATGTTTCTACTGAGGGGCACATGTAGGTCACGTGGCAGTGACTTATTCAGACCAGAGGGTCTCATGCTAAGATTGTAGCATTCTATCATTACTTCAGTGGAGGTTTTTGTATCAATGTGAAAATTTTAATTTCATGCCCTGCAGACTTCACAGTCTTGTGTGCTCTCTCTGGTCCTGTTGTTGCACAAAGGGTAAATCGCTGTGTCACGTTCATTTTAGATTGAAAAAAAGTCAGGTCGATCCATTTGAGATCTTCAAACAAAGACAGATAAAAATCTGTTGTCAGAAAGCTATTATATGAGAGGGGAGGGAGTGGGGGGAAGAATTTGTTTCAGCTAATATGGTTTTCCATATGAGTGAGTATGGCTTCAAAGCACAAAAAAGGGGGAAAAAAACACCTCTCTGTTAACATTGGCTACTGGTACACGATATCCTCAAATGTTTGGATATAAAAACCAATCAGACTGGGGCCAACATCTTTTTTAATCAATTATTGCTTGTAAAAAAAAATCAAAATCTCTCCTTCATGCAACTGTTTATTTGGAAGACAGAAGGAAACATTGTAGTAGGGAGAACTGTCAGTGTAGAGTCTGGAATAGGTTAAAGCAAACATGGTGGAAACAAATCAGAACTTAATATTTAAATTGGCTATTTGACTAAAATTATGTTTTTAAATTAAATAAAAAGGTTATATAGAGAAATTTCATATCAGAGGTTTAAGATAAAAATACCACAGATTAGAATTATAACTTAATATCATAAACTATTTAACATTAACTTCGAAGAAATATATTCATTTAGCCTTTACAAAAATTATGAAATACTATGGGGCCTATAATGAACTATTTCAAGTTTCCTTTCTTGCCACCACCTTTAGCCTTTGGTCCTAAAGTCAGGTTTAGACTGCTAAGATCAGTTGGCTACGACATAGGCACTCAGCTTTCACTCCCTGATACAACTGTAATCCTTCTTAGAGGGCTGTGTGTAGGACTCAACTGAATTAGCAAGGATCCATTCAAGAATCTGTTTGCTAATAAGTTTTTAAAGAAACTGACACCAGTGATTTGACAGCAATCACTTAAGCTTATTTGAGACAATTGCAGCGGTGATGTAGATTTTTTAAAGTAACATTTATATCACCTATAATCCTACCATCCACTGTAGGTACTGTAAACACTATGTATAACACTGTTAATATTTTAGCAGTTAGTATATTTCCTTCCAATCTTTTCTCTTTTGTTTTATTTATACACTTCTCTTTCTTTAGACTGAGTTTCTCTAAATTGTGAAATATCTGGAAGTTAAAAAAGCAGAAAATTTTTTGTGTTAACCATTCCATGCATAAATAAGAGGTAGGTGGGAATTAGCAATGCGAAATAAAACTGCCTAGATTGGCCTGATAGCAGGGTTGATTGTTGGAGTGAGGATGTACATGTTTCTCTTCTAAGTTACCTTAGGGATGCTACAATGTGATTGTGTTTCCAATAAAATTTCTCTCCTTTTTTCTTCTTTATTGGATCTATACACAAATTTAATCTGTAGTATAAATCACTCCTATAAACTATATGGTATATCCTAAATGTGACTCCTACAACTGTTGAGATGAAAAAAATATTTATTAAAGTTAAGTCATGCATTAGAATGTATTTCTTTGTAGAGAAAAAAAATGATTAAATGGAATCTTCCTGGTTGGGAATAATGCAAGACAAAGGCGTTTACTGGAGAATGCCACTCAAACTTGCTGGTTGCCATTCTACTTTGTCAATTTTCAGAAACAGAGGTGGCTTTAACAAGCCATATTGTTTCACCTTTTAGGCAGTTGCCGTCTGTGCTAAGAAATAACATTATTCTCTTGCTCTGAGCCTCTCATAAGACACCAAAATAATGGTGCGCCTGGGTGGCTCAGTCGTTAAGCATCTGCCTTCAGCTCAGGGCGTGATCCCAGGGTCCTGGGATCGAGCCCCACATCAGGCTCCCTACTCCACAGGGAGCCTGCTTCTTCCTCTCCCACTCCCCCTGCTTGTGTTCCCTCTCTCGCTGGATGTCTCTCTCTCTGTCAAATAAATAAATAAAATCTTTAAAAAAATAAAAAATAAAAATAATGTGTTTTCACCTTAGCATACCCCATTTATTTATTTTACCTCCTTCCTTCCACTTATCATTGATCTTGACCCAAACAAGGGACATCAGATTCAATTACTATGCTGGCCCAGTGCCAACTACAATGAGCCAGAAGGAGATCCTGGCCTTCCCGTCAATTTTCATCAGATTCAATCTTATTGACACCTCTTGTATTTCAGTATCAAATTCATTGGGCTTTTCCTTGTCATCCAGTTTTCTAAATTCTTCCAAACTGGGATAGATAGTTGATCTGTATGGGTCTTTTTACTGCCAGCACGCTGGGAGAAACCACCATGGGTTCCCTAGTCTTGGTAATGCTTTGTTAAAAGTCTGGTTTCATTCCCGTCAATTTCTGCTTTTTCCATTCCATTTATTTATGATTGAACTATTTTCACCCTACTTGGCTACCCTTGTTTTCTCTGTTGACTCTTCTTCCTGTCCTACCTTTTCTACAAAATTGTTCTAATTTTCCTAGCATCAGTAAAGCCTATTAAAGGAAGTTGGAACAGTAAATCAGATACAGTTTCTTGCACTATTTCTTGTCCTCCTACCCCCACACCTGGAACAAAGTAACATAAGAGGAACATTAGGTGCATGCTAATCACGTCTTTTAATGTGCTCTAGGTCAGAGGTATATTCATTGGGAGAACATCCTGGTGACCATAAATGGCCATTGAACGTGGCTTCCATTGACAGCATATATCTACCTGTGGTGTTCCATTTTGCATTTAATAGGGGAGTTAGGCAATTGCCTTTTTCAGTCTATTGTGTCTGGTTGTGTTTATCCCAAAAGGTTGGATATTCCCCCATCTCTAATTTTCATCCACAGTGTCATAGATAATGGCCAGTTGGGGGGCATAGATTAACCCAAACATGCCTCCCCATCCAACCATATCCAGAATTAGGGAAACAGTCTTTGAGTTCAAAATCCCAACGAACCATTTAAAGTAATGACTCTTCTGGAGCCATCTATACCGATCAACAAAGTGGGTGACCTCTTTAACCAAATGTTCACTGGTTTCTGTTGTTTCGTGATTTTGCCCTCAGCCAGCCTGTAACATCTTTGTGACCAGAGGATGGAGGAGTATAAACTGCTATCTGAAATTGGAAGAATCTCAGGTCTCCTCCTTACAACAAATTCCTGTTTTAACTTGCTCGCAGTCAGTTCTAGTCTCCCAACTTCAGCTGTGGCCCTGAAAACAAGCAGAACACCTTCCTCTCCAGTTCATTCCATCCCAGCTAAAGCAGCCCTGAACACCTGTTTGTTCTTACACTAAGGACAACAGCCTGTGGCACACACACAGAGAAATTGTGTGTGGGGTGTGTGTGTGTATAAGAAGAGGGAGTTATTTCTTTTCTGCTGGGTTGTTGTCCCCAGTACGTACTGTTCATATAAAGGTTATAAAGTCCATCAATTGATATTGTCTTTCTCTTTGAAAGTACATGTGGTCATAGAACACTATCGTTCAGTTTTGTAATCTTAAACTTCAAACAATGCACTGATGAATTATTTATGTTACAATAATGTGTAGCATAAAATGGAATGAATGCATATCCATATGTGCCCTGAACTTTCTAAAGTGCATGCTAATAAACAGGGTAATCTAGCATCACTTTGGCCTGGTACAATTTATAAGGCAAGCACTTCTCTTGCTTTGGGTTTCTACATTATGTTCTCTGACAATCAGCTTACTGCTTTTCCTCCTGGAGCCTAGCAGGTAACATTTTTCGATTCCAAGCTAACAATGCTTTTCTCTCCAGATAATGAAGGTTGAGGTCTATATATTTCACTTGTCATTCTAGCTTCCAGCCATACTAAATTAGGCTTTAATTCATAATTATTAGGAAGTTACAAATCCATAGAAAAGAGAATATTTTATATTAAGTGGACATTATCTAATCTCATGATTTCATAAAATAATTAAGATACTAGAAATAATTAGGATTTTTTTAAGTTTTTCATTACTTAAAAGTACAGGCATGGATATCAGGGTTGGTGATTTTTTTAAATCTGTATGTAGTTTCTACAACAGTGACAGAAAGAAAAGAAATCCTGCTTAAATAATTCTATTTTTATAGTTGCACAAATTGTCAGATTTGCCCAAATTGGCTTTCCATATCAAAATCTGAGATCAACTACATTGCTTGCAAAGTGGGAGTCTTTTACCAAAACTCCCAGAGAACAAAAGCAAAAAGCCAGGAGTAGACATCTCAAGAACCTTGAATGGTGGGCATTGTTGAAGAAGATTGGGGAACTTCCAGGAGGCTGTTGCTGTTTATGATAATATCTTTGTGTGAAGGCATAGCTCAGGACTGCCAGCCAGGAGAGAAATGAGTCAGGTCCACAGTCCCTCATACACAACTATTGGAGCCAAATGTATTTTGGAAATCATAATTGTTTAAGGTAACATAGTGTACATACCCTGTGAGGTACAGCAAAATTATTCACGTTTAGGATTATTCACATTAAATGGGATAAGTGACAAGTATAAATAGCCTCATATCAGCTCAAGTCAGATTTTGCAACCAAATAAGTTTGGCATAGGTCAGATGTTGCTACCAAAAAGGTTATGAAAAAACTTTCAGTTTTAATTACAGATAAGGATTGTGAGCCTACATCACCACTCTTGGACATTTTATTTATTCCTAATCCAGGAATCTCCATAAAAGGCAATGTCTCTGCCTTCCTCTAAATCATTTCTTCATACTGTTCTCCTCGATAAAATGCAAGGCTACACAGATTATAGGAGGAACCCATTAAGGTATTTCAGATCCAGGTGGGTCAAATATTCACTTGTCAGAGACAGCGAACTGAACAAGTTGTTTTTATAATTTTTGTCTTATTCAAGGAGTACAAATTCATAGGGATATTGTTTGAATAAGGCTTTCTCACACCCTAGTCTCCCATCCAGCCAAGTACCCTCCTTTGTTTGATGCAACCACTACCAGTTTCCTGTGTGTCCTTTTAGGGATAATTACACATATGCAGTTTTGACTGTATACCAACACGTGTACTGTAAAACCACATTATTTTAAATCTATACAGTGTCCCATTATATGGATGTACCATAATGCATTTAACCAGCCCGCTGGTGAATGGATATTTGGGTTATTTGCAGTCTTTTGTGATTGCAAACAAGGCTGCTGTGAATATCCTTATACATGTCATTTATACATGTGAAAGAGTATCTATAGGATAAACTCTTAAAAATGCAGTTATTGGTCACACATAAGTTCATGATGAATTATTCATCCTTGAATAAGTCAAATTGAAAATTGCTTCAATAGAGACTGCACAACTTATGTTCCCATTTGAATATTTGGAATGCCTATTTGAAATAGGCAATATTTGAAAGCGCCTATTTTATTACACCTTCAAGAGCATAAAAAAAGTTTAGTTCTTTGCCAAACTGAGACATGAACATTGTTACTAGTAGTTATAACTAGCTTTTCTCGGGGCACCTGGGTGGCTCAGTTGTTAAGTGTCTGCCTTCCGCTCAGGGTGTGATCCTGGAGTCCTGAGATGGAGCCCCATCTCAGGAAGTCTGCTTCTTCCTCTCCCACTCCCCCTGCCGGTGTTCCCTCTCTCACTGGCTGTCTCTCTCTCTCTCTCTCTCTGTGTCAAATAAATAAAATCTTAAAAAAACAAAACAAAACAAAAACCTTACAAAGTTTTTCAAAAAAATAACTAGCTTTTCTCTTATTATGAGTGAAGCTTTATATTTGAAAAATAGGTAGATGGTTGATAGTCAAGTATTTACATTGTTATTCTTAACTATACATAAATACTACATACTACTCTCTTCTGTATTAAAAAGTAAAAGGGGAAGAGAGAAAGGGAGAGAGATTGAGAGAGTAAAAACATTCTAACACATGCAACAGTAAATAGGAAGGTTTTGATGCAAGAAACAACTTGTCCATTCCAGAAATAGGAAGAAGACCGCTGTACACTGGAACACAATGAATGAAAGAGAGAGTCATGTGAAATGAGAAAGAAGCAGGCGGGGATTTAACATTCAGGGTCTTGTTGCCTACATTAGTCAGGGTTCTCTACAGAAACAGAACCAATGGGAGATACATAGACTCGAGGGCAGAGGAGGGGAAGAGAGGGTGGGACAGACTGTATTTTAAGCAATTGGCTCATAAGTTGTGGGGCCGGGCAAGATGAATTCATAGCGCAAGCCAGCAGGCTGAGAATTTGGGGTAAAAGTTGATGTTTACAGTCTTGACTGAAATCCATAGGGCAGGCCAGCAGTCTAGAAACTCAGGCGGAATATCTGTTGCAGTTTTGGGCAGAATTCCTTCTTCTTTAGGAAACATTAGTTCTTGTTTCTAAGGCCTTCAACTAACTGGATGAGGCCCACCTACATTCTGGAGGATAATCTGTCTTACTTAAAGTCAATTGATTGTAAATGTTAATTGTTTCTAAAAATATTTTCACAACAACATCTAGACTAGTGGTTGACCGAACAACGGGGCACCATATACTAGCCAAGTTGACACATAAAATTAACTGTCACACTGCCCATGTGAACTGTTTTGTACTTTAAGTGCAGGGGATAACCCTGAAGGGGATTGACAGGATGTGTTTTGAATTTGTAAAAACATTCTCTGGTTGCTCTATGGAGGGGAACAAGAATAAAATGGAAAACCATTGAGGCTGCTGCAGTAATACAGATGAGGGATGATAATAACTAGGACTCTAGAGTTTGAAATGGAATAAAAACAATCAAAACTGTAATATTTTTAGGAAGTAGCACCAACAGGACCTTATAGGGAAGAGGGCAGTAAGATGTCAAGGATGACTCAAGATTTTTGGCTTTGGGATTTATTTGAGTGGATGAAAAAGCTTTTATTGAAATGAGAAAACTGGGAGAGGAGGGAGCAGATTTACCATGGGAGAAGGGATAGATATTGGACAAAGATGAAGCCTTCAGTTTTAAGTTTGAGATGCTTCAAGATATCCAAGTGAGGAAATCAAGTATATGATTAGATTTTGGAGCTTGGACTAAAGATAATAAACCTGAGAATTGACATAGAGAGGTTACAGAATACTGAGATCACCTCAAGAGAAAAAGAAGAGTATGAGGGAAAAAGCTGAAAAGAGAAAAGACTACTGACCTAAGCACTGAGGAGTGCGAATATTTTGAAGTTGGATAGAAAAAATTTTAAAAACTAGAAATGATATTGAAGAGTGACCCAAAAGGCCAGAAGAAATTCAGAAGGTTATAACGTCTTCCATGAAACCAGGAGAACCAGAGGGAGAAGGGTTGATAGACATGGTCAGTAGAATGAATCTGAGAGGTCAATAATTGAAGTATCTACTGGATTTGCCAAATAGAGGGGGTTTGATAACCTTTAGAAGAATAGTTTCAGGAAAGTGGTCAGGTGAGTTGGAGTGATTAGAGACCAAATGAGAGATGAGGAAGTAGAGACAGAAAACATGCTACTGTTTTAAAAAGGTTGTTATAAAGACAAGCAAAAGGGGATGCAGGTTAAGGGAGGATTTCTGTTTAATTTTGTACTATGGGAGTTCTTAAATACACACAAAAGTAGAGAGAATATAATGGACCCATGTGGTTTACTGAGTTTTGGAAACCTTCAATGTTCATTGTTCTTTCTGAATCCCAGACATCATGTCATTTTACCAATGAATGTATGTATTTCTAACAGATAATGACTTTTTAAAACATAATCACAATACCATTATACACCCAACAAAGTAACAAATTTTTAATATCATCCAAAACTCTTTCCATGGTCAGTTTTCCTAGTTTGTTTCGAACATACATATTTATCATTGATTCTTTTAATCACTATTTAATTGAAGTCTACATACTCCCATTTGTTTGATTGATCTCTTAAATCTTTTATCTATAACAGGTTTCCTTTCTTTTGTAATATCATTTATTTGTTGAAGTAACTAAGTCATTTGTCTTGTAGAATTTCACATATTCTGGGACACGGATGGTTATATCCTTACAATGTCATTTACTATTCTTCCATACTTTATATTTCACATGAATTGACAATTAGATCTAGAGGTTTGATTAGGCTCAAATTACATTGTTCTGTAGTAAGAATACTTCATAGGTGATGCTGTGTACTTTCTACTGTAATGGATAAGGAAGAAAATAATTACTGGTTGTCCTACTTTCATGATTATAAAACGTGGATAAGTGGGCTTAGATGATGTCATCCTGACCCTTCCATTATAAAGGTCCCTATCAACCTTTCACTTAAGGTTTTAGCAGCCATTGATGATTGCTGACTAGATTAGGGGTTGCAAAACAGTTAATTTTCTATTGTTACCTCTTCATTTATTAGTTGTGATTTTTCTAGAAAGAAGAACTTTCAGGATTTTTTTAAATATTGGAAGATACTAGAGCCTGTTTGAAAGCTGATGATAATGATTTGGTTAAGAGAGAAAAAGTAATATTGAGGAGAGAGGAGATGAACAAACGATGAATGTCCCCAAGAAGGCGATGGGGGATGGAATTCAGAGCAGATGAAGAACAGTCAGCTTTTGTTAGGAGACATCCACTCCTTTCACTGTAATGGAGGGTAGAAAGAAGTTGAATGCAGATACAAGGAGGTTAGTAATTTGGCACTCGGAAGAGTAATATAGTTCCCTGTGGCTTATGTTTTTTAATGAACTATACAGGAAAGTTACTGACAAGGCAGTTGGAGAAATTGGGGGAATAAAGTAAAGGAGCAGAAGTTTTAATTCTGTTTTTATATTTAATGAGAGCTTTAAAAAAATAACTCGGGGCGCCTGGGTGGCACAGCGGTTAAGCGCCTGCCTTCGGCTCAGGGCGTGATCCCGGCGTTATGGGATCGAGCCCCACATCAGGCTCCTCTGCTATGAGCCTGCTTCTTCCTCTCCCACTCCCCCTGCTTGTGTTCCCCCTCTCGCTGGCTGTCTCTATCTCTGTCAAATAAATAAATAAAATCTTTAAAAAAAAATAAATTCTAAAAAAAATAAAAATAATAAAAGATATAATGGGGAAGGGGGATTCATTCATATGAGCAATGAAAAAATTAGGGAATTCCTCCTAATAATAAACCTAAAAGAAAAATTTTTTAAAAAGTAAACTTTTAAATAAATAAACAAACCTAAAAGAAATTTATGTAACCTCTCTGGAAATACATTTCGTAGCTAAGATAATTGAGAACTTATGTTTATCTATTTCCTGAAACACCAATATGATGACAGTAAATGAATGCTTTTAAAGGAATAAATTCACAAGGATAAGTACATCAGAAGACTCAGCAATATACCAGAGATTTATTCACATTTTTGGAAAATGGAAAATGAATGGAGGATTAGTAACTTACTAAATAGAACAGAGGAAGCTGCCGCATAGAAAGCACTGAGAAAGGTATTCACACAAAAAGAGATAGATGGCACAGAACTTTGGAAAGTTTTGGGAATTAGAAACAACGTGAACAATAGAAAGTAGTGATGTGGAGTGGAACTAAAAATATTATGGAATGGACATGTGAAGTGAGAATTAAAAAACACGGTACCTCTACCACAGTACCATATATGGAGTATTAGTCCCAAGCAGAAGACTAGAGATGAACCCTATCTAGAAAGTTCAACAGAGAAGAGACATTAAGGAATGTCATATTTTGGAAGGTGAGATGAGTCAGATTAGGCTGAAAATAGGATAAATTCAAAGTCTACGAATGGAAAGTTTGGCTTCCTTCCCTGGCCCAGAAGTAGACTCCATCTCCTTACCATGTAGAATTTTGGAAGATTCTTCTCTGAAGACGCTTAACAGTCTCAGGAAAAAGACCTCCACATACTGGTATGGAGTGGTACATCTAGCTTGGGAAACAGTCTGGCAATTCCTTAAAAGGTTAAACATAGAGCTTGCAATCCCACTCCTATGTATCTACCCAAGAGAAATCAAAACATATGTCCATGCTGAAATTTGTACATGACTGTTTATTGAGGCACTGTTCCCACTAACCAAAGGGTGGAAACAACCCAATGTCTATCATGTGATGCATGGATAAACAAAATGTGGTCTATCCAAACTGGAATATTATTTGGCAACAAAGAAGAGTGAAGTAATGATACATAGTACAACATGGTTGAATCTTGAAAACATTGGCTAAATGAAAAAGCCAATCACAAAAGGCTATATACTATATGGTTTTATGTATATGAAATGTCCAGGCAAATTTATGGAGATAGATAGTGGTTGTCTAGGGCTAGGAGAAGGGATGGAAATAGAGAGTGACTGCTAATAGGAACAGGGTTTCTTTAGGGGGGCAGGGGGCAATGAAAATGTTCTCAAAGTAAATTACGATAGTTGCCTAATTCTTAATAAAGTAGAAACCACTGATCTGTATGCTTTAAATAGGTAAATTTCTGTGTGTATTTTTATTTCAATAAAACAGTTTGAAGTTTATAAAGAAGCAGTTAGCTACATTGAATGCTGCAGAGACATTATGTAAAATAAGTGCTACAAAAAAATCTATTTGATTTAACAACGTGGAGATCATTGGTGAATTTGGTGATTTCAATTTTAGTGGTGTGGTAGAAGATGAAAGCCAGATTGTAATAAATTCAGAAATGGTTTGGTTATAAAAGGGGAGGTCTTCTTAAGTGCTCTTGATTAACGGTAAACAGGAAAAGACTGAAGGTTCTAGAGTGGATAGTCAATACAAAAATGTCCCTAAGAAACATAAATGGAGTAGTTAGTCTTGTCTAAAAGAAGGATCACTTCCTTTAGTATGAAAGGAGGAAATGATGAGTGCTGAAAGACTTGTAAACTTGATAAAGACAATTTCTCTTTAATGACCTCTCTTTTCTCTGAAGTGGGAAACAAGGCCATCTGTTTAGGAAAGTAGTAAGAAGGGGAAATGAGGAGAACAAAACAGCTGATTAGAGAAATACAGTAGCTTTGTCAGAAAATGTGTAGCACCCACTTAAGGTTAGTGACAATGAATTTATATTGGACCTGCTCTTTGTTTGCTTGTTTCTTTCAACATTGTTTTATTTACACCAAGTTGCCCAACTATAACTCACAGAAAAGGCAGACATTTAGATTTATGCAGCATTGTGCTTTTGCCAGATTTAGGAGAGAAGACAGAAACACAGTGGACACGTTTTTAAGAGCATTGTTAAATGAGTGATTGGAATGCCAGACCATGAAATTCAAGATGAATAAGGGACAAAGGGCTGGGAAGAAAGTATGCTATTAATGGTCCCACCAGGACAGAGATTTTAGTGAATTTGCTCACCACTTTATTCTTAGTTCTTAGAGCAATCGTTGTTTGAATTAATGGTCTGATGAGACCAATGGGCAGAGATACTGGAAATAGTTGAAAAAGCAAGCTTGAAGTTAGCATGTGGGCATCAGAAAGTAGTAGAATGTTTGAGTTACTGAATTAAAAAAGATGCCATTTTAATTGATGACGGGTTCCAGGATATGAATAGAAAGGCTTGTTGAGAAAGTCTTTGACCGGAGATGTCAAGGAACTAAGAAGTCAGAGTGTTGGTCCAGTGTCATTCATGTGATGTTAACATTAGCAAGGATGATGGCAAAAGTTAAATTGAATTGTCCAAGTAAAATCAAGGGGAAGAATCAAGTGTTAGCATCTTCAGTGATTGAGAGTGAGTGGGTAAATAGATGATATAGGTGAAGAGAGGTTGAGAGTGGTAGAGCAGATGACAGGATACTCAGAGCAATAAGAATTTAATGTGGTGCTGGGGAACAGTGATCAAAAAGCAATAATGGAAGCAGTGATGATTCCAATACTACCTTTGGCCATGAAATACATAGGATATGTTGAGTATAAACAGTGCCCACTCAGAATAATGTAGGGAAAGCATTGACCTCAGCAAAGAGCCAGGTTTCAGGAAAAATAGGAGATGAAGGAAGTACTCTAAGAAGAGTACAAATATAGCCAAGTATGTCATGAAGCAAAAGCTCTAGAAGTGTTGGAGGGCATGGGAAGGGATGGGAATAAGGAGGGAGGAAGTACAGAACATAAGAGAGATAGCAGTATTTTGCTAACCTGTGATGGATTGTAGTGGGGAATAGCCTTTGGGCATTGACCAAGTGAGAGAAGAAATAAGAGACCTAGTTGATTTTGTCTCGAAAGACCTTGGACCTAACCTAAGTGCTCTTCATTAAAAATAATGTCGTAGAAAATTGATAAGGAAAAAATAGCCCCAATATATCAAATGAAAAAGTAGTTTATACAAACTATATGTGTAGTATCCTTTTTTGTAAAATGAAAACAACAAGAATGTGTGGATGGGTAATACTTTGCAGAATGTTTGAAATATATTGTGATGATTTTTTTTGGTAGAGCCACCACTTGAAGATTTATTTATTTATTTTAGAGAGAGAGAGAAAGAGTGGGGAGAGGGGCAAAGGGAGAGGGAGAATCGCAAGCAGACTCCCTACAGAGCACAGACCCTGATGTGGGGCTCTATCCCAGGACACTGAGATCATGACCTGAGCCGAAACCAAGAGCTGGCCACTTAACCAACTGAGCCACCCAGGTGCCGCATATTGTGATTTTTTAAAAGACTAGCTGTCCAAAAATTTTAAAAAGCTACTTATGGAGGAAGGTACTAAGATCGAAGCCATTGGACCATTCATTTTTTTCAACAAATATTTAGCAGCTACCTTGTGTCAGATACCATTCTTGGCAGTGGAGATAGTATCAGTTAACACAATAATGACCCCATCCTCATGGAGCTCATTACTGTTGAAAGAGATAGGCAATAAATAATGTATTTTGGGTAGTATTGAGTGATATAATAAAACACCAGGGCACCTAGGTGGCTCAGCCGTTAAGTGTCTGCCTTCCGCTCAGGTCATGATCCCAGGGTCCTGGGATTGAGCCCCACATCGGGCTCCCTGCTCGGAGGGAAGCCTGCTTCTCCCTCTCACATCCCCTTGTTTGTGTTCCCTCTCTCGCTGTCTCTGTCTGTCAAATAAATAAATAAAATACTTTTTAAAAAAAAAACACTTAATGAGATAAAATGACTGTGGTATGATGGCTATTTCAGATAGAGCATTTAGGGAAGGCCTCTTTGAGGAGGTGACATTAATGACTAGAGGCAGCAAGCTAGGTCTGACAGCAGAGCATCCTAAGCAGAGGACACAGCACGTGTTCAGGCCCAGAGGTAGCTGGCTCGATGGAGAGTAGCATGATTTAAAGGGGGGAAAAATGAGTTCTGCTTAAGATAGTTAGAATGCCTATTACACATCTAAGAGGAGAAATCAGGCAGCAGTTGGGATGTGAGTCTGGAACTTGGGAGCAAGCTTCATCTTGGAGCTCTACATTTAGGACTTATTGATATTATTAAAAGTCATGTGAACGAATGTAATCACTTAAGCTATGAGAGCTGAGGATTGAGCCCTGGAATATGCCATCATTTAAAAGGTGAGGGAGGAGCAGGATAATCAGGAGAGATCTGAAATCACAAAAGATGATAAAAGGGAATGTGAGGGGAAAGCTCCAGAGGCCACGTCCTCCCCTGGGTTTTGTCTCAGTGTCTTGCTAGGTCAGAGGCAACCAAAACTGGAGCAAGATCTCTAGGAGGACAGAATCATGCCAGTACAGCCAAGTCCAAATTGTTTCCTGGATGGGACTGGCAGAATAAACCAAATCAGCCTTCTCCTTACCACTGCTCCGTAAGGAAGCTTGTAAGTCAGCCTGTGTGCCCGGGTAGCTCGGGAGCACTGGCTCTGTGAGGTACAGACGCAAGAAAGACCAACACAGTCAATGCCTATGGAGCAAATAGAGTCTGAGTTTCTCCAGGGATGGTATTTTATAGATTCGAATAAGTTGCCTATCCCTTTAAGTAGTTTAAACACCAAACTCCCATCAGGGTCAGGCCAAGTTAATCAACTTTATAACTAACCTCCTGTCACATGTCACCTCAGCAAACTAAGGCACACTGCTCACAGAACATAATTTGATGAACACTGCTCTTTCCTGGTATTAAGTATCAAATGCCATAGGAATTCATTTTTTATTTTGCTTTATTGTATATATAATTCTGGTATAAAATTGGATGATATCTCAAGCCTTGGTTTTGAAAACAATCTTTGCTATTTTCTTGCTTTTTAATCTGCGAAATTATTTGGTCTTTCCTGATAGCAAAAGTACTGTTAAAAGACTTGAATAAAATTAGCTGTGAGGTGCCACTGAAATGTGAGGTCCTTCTGTACCACAGACTTTCTGATTCTTCTGCCACAGTGTAATCCATAATAGAATATGGCTTCTAGAGAAAGAGAATTTTTATGATAACAGCAGAACCGTGCAGATAAGCATTTGTACCTTAGGGTAAATGAAATTATTGGCAAAAAGATAGCCCAGTGGATTTCAAATGTGGATATGTTCATACTGAGTTACAACTAATCATACTATACTTTTAAAATAAAATGTAGGGGCGCCTGGGTGGCTCAGGCAGTTAAGCACCCAACTCTCGATTTTGGCTCAGGTCAGGATCTCAAGGTCATGCACTGGACCTGCTTAAGATTCTTTCTGTCCCTCTCCCTCTGTCTGCCCCCCCCACACCCACTTGTGGATGTACACACACTCTCTCTCTCTCTAAAAAATAAAATAAAATAAAATGCAATTGGAAACACCAACCATTTTCTTCTTCTACTCTTCCCTTAGTTACACATCTGATTTATCTTGGTGGAAAGACTCAAGTCTAGGAAGTCAAGGCACCTGAAGTAAAAACCACTTCGCTCTGCCACTCACTTGCTGTGTGACCCTAATCAGTTCACGTATAGTTCACGTATAGCTCTCTGAACCTCAGTAAAATAAGAGGATTGTTTCAAATTATGCCTAAGACCCCGTCCTCCATGACTAAGCATTACTAAGTGTTCACCAATATCCGGTTCTCCTCCTCTTCTGGAGCTACATGACTAGTTCTGGCCAATCAGATAGAAGGAGAAGTGTTGTGTCACTTCCAGGCTGTGGAAACCTATGTACAATTCCTCAGTTTCTCTGCCCGGCCGAAACAGTAGAGAGGCTTACACGTTCCAGGTGATGTAGCCAGAAGATAGTGGAGCCACTCTGCCTGGACCTACTTTGAGCCTATAGCATAAGCATGACATGTATTTGAGTTATGTGAAGCCATTGGAACTTGACGTTAATTTGTTCTGCCGCATAACCTAACTTATCCTAATGCATCAGATCTAACTTTCTGTGGTTTTTGTGGGTCACTCTTTCCATATTATAAAGATTTTTTTCTACTGTATTGTATGTGAATAAGAGTACTATGAAGGAATTTGAAGCACACAGCTTTTTTTTCAAATGATCAAATAAGTTGGTACCTATTAAAGCAGTCTTTAAGCACAAATCCCTGTCATTACTCTGTATTTCAGTTTGCGTCTCTGAAAGATTGATTTCTGACATACTTTCAGATCCCCAATTATTTGGGCTCTATTTTTTTTAACAGAGAAAGCAGCTGGTTTATTTCCTCATTCAGAGTATCACTCCCTAGCTGTTTTAAGCATGAAATTATATAGAAGAATACACCTTTCTATTGTTTCTAACTTTTCAATAAGTTTTGACAGTCTGTATGAAGAGGTGAATATTACAAGATTGCCACATGTCTCTAAGGAAGGTTCAAACAAAGCCTATTCCTTGAGCGTGAAGTAGGTCTGTCTTTCTGATAAAGAAACTTTCTTGGAAACAGTACTCAACTCATTGGCTTACACCTTAAATGAAGATGTTTTGGTTGAACACAGTAACCATTGTTTTGAATGGCAGAGATAATTGTATTGAAATAGTGCCTTAATGCTGTGAGAATAAAATCTGCAAAAAGAAAATTCTGCTCAAAAGAATTTCAATTTACAGTTTTTCATACCATAAAAAATATGACATTTCCATGCCTGAGATGTTAGTCTGATCTTGCCTGGAACTTGAGGGCAGGCCAGCTACATAGCTTACGAGACCAATGCAAAATGAAAATGTGGGACCCCTTGTTCAAAAAGTAGGATGAAGAAAAAAAGTAAGATGAAAATGTAGTTAAAGTTACTAAAATACAAAGCTTTTTCCTTTAAGAAGAAATTTATAAAGCATGACCAGTAATGGTGATACATGAGTAATAGCATAAACCTACAGATAGCAAAAAAAAATTTATATTTTTGAGGTCATAATTTTATATAATAAATAATACTTTATTAATGTGATAACTTGACTGATCATAAGATTTTTCTAGCTCACTTTTCTTTAAATTCATTTATTAGATCATCAAAATTGATACATTTAGCAACTTTATTTTAAATGATACAATTAAAAGCAAATCAGTCACTCCTGGCAAATGAAAGATCACACATAATTTTTGGTAATTTTTAATTTTAAGAAGAATCTTTCTGTGGATGCAACTGACACTGGAGCTGTTGGGAATATTTTATAGGTTGTGGCAACACTAGGATAAATTTCTGATAAATGATTTCAAAATATAAATTCCAGCATCTCTTGAGCTGATGATACAGGACAATTTTTCTAAGAAGGTACAACTCTTTATACACATTAGTTTTATATATGTCAGAAAATCTAATTTTAAACATAAGTTTGTTCAGTGTTGTTTTTCTCTGGTATGTCCCATAACTTCTAGAGGTCATACAAGAAACCAAAAGTGACTTAATGATTTGTATATAGTTCAAAACTCCTACCTATGCTTTCTATTGCCATATCTTTCATGACAAAGAAAAAATTAATTTTAAAATTGTCATCCTCATTAATTGGTTCATTTGAAGCTGCATATGAAAATAGTGTTGTTTTCCATCAGATGCAACAATCGTTACATTTGATTTCTAAACCTGTGGATATTTACTTTGCAATGGCGCAGTTGGTTTGACGGGGGGCGGGAGGGAGTTCTGGGGTTTCTTGTGTGTATTTGTTTGTTTGTTTGTTTGTTTTAAAGAGAGCATGCATGTGAGGGGGAAGAAGGGCAGAAGGCAGAGGGAGAGAGAATCCTAAGCAGGCTCCATGCCCAGCTCAGAGCCTGATGTGGGGCTCGATCTCAGGACCTTAGATCATGACCCAAGCTGAAATCAAGAGTCTTATGCTTAGGGGCGCCTGGGTGGCACAGCGGTTAAGCGTCTGCCTTCGGCTCAGGGCGTGATCCCAGCGTTCTGGGATCGAGCCCCACATCAGGCTCTTCCGCTATGAGCCTGCTTCTTCCTCTCCCACTCCCCCTGCTTGTGTTCCCTCTCTCACTGGCTGTCTCTATCTCTTTCGAATAAATAAATAAATAAATAAATAATACCCTTTAAATTNATAAATAAATAAAATCTTAAAAAAAAAAAAAAAAAGAGTCTTATGCTTAACTGACTGAGCCACCCAGGCGCCCCGGTGCAGCAGGTTTTAACACCTGATTCTAAACCCTTTGAAGAAATCTTATATCTCTTGTATATGCTTTATTGCAATGTCCATGTGTATGCTTTGTTCTATAATATTCTACTGATGTGTATTGCCTAAATGCTACTGTTCTCATTTCAGCGCTCAGGCCAGAGAGCTAATATTTTGCCGTGGGGGGATGGGTTCTGGGAAAAGACAGGCAAGCCAGCAAGTGCTCCCACAACTGCAGCTTCTCCTGCTGCCACCATCATCACCGTCACCAGAATGGGCCCAGGTCCCAACCCCAGCCACACCCTCAGAGCCCTGCAGCTCTGGCTGCTTCTGGCAGGAATGTGCACACCAGGCAGGCAGGCCGACTGTTTGGCATACACACTGTCCGTCATTGCCCGCTGTGCCTGTGGCCTGAACCCACATACGCATACCCAGCGTATCTCCTCTGTTCACACACCTGCTCCCTTGTCCCATCAGATTTCATTTGTAAGACACAAGGTCAAAGAAAAAAATCAAGAGTTTCAAGACAGCAACAGAAGAGCATTAAGCCAAGTCTAGGGCCATGTGCGACTGCTCGAGGCTTCATGGTATATCTGTAGAAATGGCTTGGCTCCTAGTATGAATGAGTATAGAGGCAGATACATTTATGCCTTTGGCTTTCCATAGTGGGAATACATACAAATGGGCCATGGACGAGGGTGTTACTGACTACTATTAGTTTCTCTGTCTGTCTGCTGCTCTAAGCCTACCCTTTTTGATAAAAATCCCAGACACCAAGGCAGTCTTTCTTTGGAGGGAGCTCTTCATAGATTCAGAGGAGAGTTTCTTTTCCCAAGACTCTAGAGAGAATGGGAGTGAGACAGCAGGATGGAACTAACATTTATTGAGTACTTATTATGTTAATTTATACCAACTGATTCATTTAATCCTAACAGGAATTCTATTAGCCCCTTATGCCTGAGAATCTGAACTGAAAGGTTGAAGAACTTTCCCAAGATCACACAGCCTGCAAATGGTAGAGGAAAGATTTAAACCAGACAGCTTTAATGTCCTGAATGAGAGCACTGGAGACAAACTACTTGGGTCCAAATCCTGACTGTGCCATATACTGGCTTCATGTTGGATGAGTTCCTTCCCTGAGCCTCGGTTTCCTCGGTGTATGTACTAGAGATCAGACGAGTAGAGTACCTACTTCGTAGGGTTGTTCAGAGGGTTAAATGAAGGTTGAATACATGTAAAGCATTAAGAACAGTGCCTGACAATTAATAAGCCTACAGTAAATGCTACTACTGCCATCATTACTGTTGTCACCATTCCTTTGCCCACTCCACAGTCTCTCTTCACAGCTTAGAAACAATGATGGTGATAAGCAGAGGAGAAGAGCTTACAGGCAGGCAGCAGAGGCCTTCTGCTGCTTACCCTCCCTAAAGCTCCCCTCACAGGCCCTCTTGCACATGATGTGATCGGTGATCTGATTCTTGCTCCCGGCAGCCCATCTCTGTAGGCTTCTTGGGTTCTAATATTCCACTGGTCTGATCATTTTCTGTCTGGGTTGTGTGTGTTGCAGGTATGAGACGTCTCTGCTGGATTTGGTTCAATCTCTGAGTCCAAAGTCTGCTCCCAAACCTCAGCCCCATCCCTCCAGAGAAGCCGGGGCCTGGAATCACAGTACTCGCCGACTCAGCCCTCGAAAATCAGCCTGGAACAAGATGGGGACAGGCAGGACCCCCGAAGACCTGGAGGAGAATCAAATTCTGGAAGATATCTTTTTCATTTGACATTGAAACACACGCTACAAAATTTCCATCCAAATTGTGTGGGCTTCTTTCTATACTGATGTAGGATTTTAAATTATTTGATTGCAAAGTAACCGTGTCTCTCCTTTCACAGGGGCCTCTCTCACTAACATCCTGTTATGTGTTGAACATAGTAATCGTGCTACAAACCCAGAGTGGTTTTGTTCAGACCCATCAGTAGGTAACACATTAAGGGGCAACGTGGGTAGAGAGCAGTATCTTTTCTATGCCAAGCAGAGGTTAGAAAATTGACATAGGACACTTTCTACATGCAAAGGCCTTTGCATATTCATTTCCAGAGTGTTTCCTTCTCAGTACTTTGTTGGAAAAGGTTGACTTCTCTTGTAGGGAAGGCCTTTTCACGGAAAGTTCCCTCTGATTTAAAAGTAGCCCCTTTGTAACATAAGTAGTTTCAGAAAGACAGACTCCTTACCTTTCCACCTCTCCTTTACCTCTATTCCCTCACTGCCTACCTCCACATACGTGTAGTCATTTAATTCTGAGGTTGGAGTTGGTGCCCCTACCGTCACAAGCAACACCGAGGACCAACTGTGAGTCAGTTCCGGTAGTCATCAGCCCTTAACCAAAGGGCACAATGGGCTGGAGGGAGGGACCCAACCAACCCTTGGAAACCAGCATCAAGTCAGCAACAGAGTGACACCCTCGGGAAGTAAAATGGAGGCACAGGCCTGACATGCTTTTCCTGCCGTCCACCCATTTCCCAGGATAAATAAGAGCAATAGCTCAGTGCTTGTTACTGACCCAAGTGTCTCTATTTGCGAGCTGCCCATGGCTGTGTCTGGGGAAGATTCCACTAGAGAGAGGAGCATCAGCTGCCACAGGCTGAGAGGCTTTCCCTGGTGCTCCCTCTTACCTCATGAGGATCAAAGGCCCTAGGTTGATCAGGCCTTTTATGTACTCTGGTCAGGGTCACTGTCCCATGACCCCAAAGAACCATCTCTACTTGCCAGATTCACCTCCGCCACCGCCAGCAGAATCTCCCTCTCTTTCCCCCTCGGCGTCCGTTTGACGCAGAGGAGGCCCTTGGACGAAATACACTTGAGAGCCCATTCTCTTTCTGTTCTGCTGTTTGGCGGAGCTCTTGAGATGGGTCCTTCAGCTTACAGTGGGCTCTCGTGGGCTCCCATACCGATGGGCAGCATGAGGAGCTTGGTAGAGCCAGTGAGTTGGCAACTTCCCAGTCTTTGAAAGCGAGGGAGATGTGCCCCAGATGTGTCTGCCTGATGACTTTATTTGATCTGGAGGGTGTTGCTTTCTGTTTCTCTCTCCCTTTCACCCAACCCCAGGCTTGAAGTGGGATCAAGAGTCTGTCAGGATTGGTAGCCAAGGTCCCACCACCCAGGGTGAACTGCATTTAGTGAGCCTGCAGGGCTTCCCTGAATTCTTTATTGAAACTAGATTATCTCAGCCTATAAAAGCCTTGTTAAACAGATTCCTTATCTGGATAGATGGAAATCTCATTGTCTCTTCAGGCTGAGGCCCTAGCACCTCTATTCAGCCCTCCTTCACGTGGGTCTTTTTGCTCCTTCGAGAAGAGAAGAATGGGACCTACCAACACCAGTCCTTAATCTGAGGTCAGGATTAACTACTTTTAGGCATCCAATTGAAAAGTTGAAAAAATACTGCAGATTAAAGTATCCTTTTAAAGTTCACCCGTGACAGGAACTGAGTCAATTTCGTCCCATTTCAGAAAGCATTTGGAAAATTGAGTTTCCTTTGGTGTGGCAAAATGGGGAGAAACAAACTGAGAACCCTCAGCCATTTTCTCAATTAAATTTAGGTTTCCGGTACTATCTTTTCCTTGCCCTGGGTATCAAAAGCACCTGAAGTACATCCAATTCCCTTGGATCAGCCACAACTACACTCCCCATTTGAACACCAGGGTCTCTACAGGTCTCTAGAATAAGAGGGTGCCGGAAGGACCAAGAAAAAGATTATGCTTTCTTAAAGAAGCTTGTTTGCCTTTGTGAGACATAAACTCAGGGCTTTTGGCAGGGGGCGGGGGTGGTCAGGTGCCAGAGATTGGAGTTTAATTGCTTCTTGACCTCCCCCTGCATGAGCAATTTGGAAGAGCAGAGATGGATTTTCAGCAGAGCGTCAATCAACATATTTTCACACGCTACATCCCCCCACCAGTTGCCTTTCTCTAGGATGTGAATGTGTGTCTGTCTAATCCAGTGTCTTCCTTATGAATTGAACAGTGTATGTTAACATCTTCATCTGTCTGACTTTAAGATACATATATATATGAAAAGGTTGTTGTAGAGCCTTGAGGCTGTTATGGAGCCTGGAAGCTTGACCTAATTGCAGATATCCTACAGAGAGAGGGTTTGACGCGGAGGAGTCTGCCTTTCTTCCTGGTCAAGTGCTCCCAACAGTGGCTGCTTGCCTCCAGCTGCTTCTTCAGAGCAAGACTAGACACATATTAGGGGTGCTGCAGATAATGCCGCAACATTGCCCACCCCGCTGCCCACCACTCTGTGAGAGCAAAATCAATCAATGTTTGCAAAGTGGGACGGGACAGAGTATGCCCGTTGAAGCTCCTACAGGGGCCCCAAGTGCTTGATTTAGGAAACTAAGGTCAGTCAAGGAGAAGCTTTTGCTGACAGTCATCCTTCCCATAGGCATACTTGTGTTCATCCAAACCTGACCCCCCTTTGGTGAGGACTTATCTAGAAAACCCCAAATGTCGTGGGGAAGGGAGGGGCTCTCTCCTCCCTCAGAGCCGCTCTTTTCACTTGGCCCTGCTCCCAGCACCATGGCCAGAGACTCTGGGACCTGATAGGCCTAATGGAGAGGAGCCAGATGAAGTCTGTGGTCATTAGTGAGGTGGATGGAGGCTATGGCAGACCCCTCCCAGTGCGTGGTTTATCCTCACCTCGGAGAGTATTGTTTTTTACATGGGCAACTGTTTATATACACATAAGATTTTAAGTTAATAAATTATCTGCATGGCTATTTTCCCCATGTGGTTTTGATATCAAATTGTCCCTTCAGCACCCCTCATCAGATCAGTGGGGCAGAGCTTAAAAGCAAGAACAGCACCCCAGGTTATCAAAATGTTATTCTCTTCAGTATGTGTTAAAACAGCAGGAGCTTGGGTTAACAGAAAGAAAGAAAACGCTTTGCCACATCCTGATAGGTTTTCCTGGTTGACTCCAGCTTGCTTTCATCACATGGACACCAAGCCTCCTCTAAGTTGTGTGGTTGCTGGAGTGGAAGTTTTGATCTACGTGCACGTCTGAGTCCCTTCCATGTGCCTGTCACCCAAACTGCTCAGCAAGGAAGAACTATCAGCACGTTGAGACAGGAAAATGGTCTTGTCTAGTTGGCTTCACATGCTAAGAAATGTTAGGCAAGGACTTTTGTGCCTGAAATGCCCAGTTTTGAGATCATACCAGTAGATTCAATTAACAGCCAGAGACCCTCTCCTGCCCCTTGTGCCCCTAGTCAGCCTGGCACCTCCACCTTTCCAAGGAGACTGCAGGTGCCCCTCAGAGGCAGAGGTGGCGAGAACGCGATCATCACTCAACCAACTCCAAGCCCCGTGCACCGTCTTATTCAATGCTTATGAGAGTCATACTTTTAAGAAATCATTTGCATAGTGTTTTCTCAAGTCCTTTATGGAATGAGGACAGGGATCTGTCTATGCACACCTAAGTCTTCAAGGTGTTATCTTGTGCACTAATAATGAAAATGAGGCATAACAAACCCTAACTAAGGTGATCAGCTAGTAAAGAATAGAATTCCAACTCAGATTCTGGGGGTGGGAGGGTCATTATTCCCTCCCCGCGCCCAGTCAAACTCCCAAGTAGTATCAAGTCCACCTCCTATTTCTCAACCCTCCCCCTTCGCTCTATCTGTGCTGGTGTTTCTCTAGCACAACAGTCTCTGCATTGTTCTTCCTGCCAGATGGCCCAGATTCATCCTTGAACAAGAGACCATACCCTTCTTTGCCTCACTCTTCTCTTTAAATGGGGGTCATAACAGAACCTACCTCAAGAGGTTATTGTGGGTGCAGTGAACTAATGCATGTCGGGTGCTCAGCACAGATAAATAAGCACTCACAAGGTTTACCTGTTCCTGTTCTCCAGGAAGATACCAAGGTCATGTTGCCATGTCGCATCCTGGCTTAAAAGTGTTGGATAGTTCCAGTACTCAGTTTCCTATTGTGCTTAAGAAAGAGCTTGGTCTTGTGAGCGTAACGCACCAGGATCTTCGTGGTTTAGCCCACTGTAGACCTCCAGCACCTTCGTTTCCCCACGGTTTCTTTCTCTTGACTTCTGTGCTCCAACCACTGTGAACTTCCAGGAGAACTATGGAAGTTTCCTGACCTTCTTGTGAGCTTTCTTAGCCCTTTGCATATCCTTGATCACCACACTTGCTGTGCTAGAAACGCCTGTTTATCTGATCCCTCCTTTAGATGCTAGTCCCCATGGTGGCCAGAATAAGATGCTGGTCTTAGCCGTCACTCACTCCCAAGAACTTAGCATGGTTCCTGGCACGTTGTAGGCTGTCATCATTTATCAGTTAGTAGATGGATAGGTAGGTGCATGGGTGAAAAGGCGGGAGAGGAGGGAAGGGAGAAAGCCATTAAACAGATCTGTGCCTCCGAAGTCCAGTACTCTCTGCTATGCCAGGCTGCTTGCCGCTTTCTCACAAAAGAGAAAGTGAGGGCTGTATTGAGGGGCTTGGGACACCTCCATTGCTTCCTCCTCATTCCCACACTGACTCACATTTTCTTTCCAGAACAAATCTAAGATTTATAACTTTCTTGCTTAAAAATCCAAAGGACTCCACAATGCTTACAGGGCAAGGAACATACCCCTTAGAGTGACACACCAGGACTCTGCTCCGTTCACCTTTGTAACACACAGCTGTCGGCCACCTCCCAGAGACATATTGCTCTTTCCTAGGTGTGACTTTTCCACCTCTCTCTCATGGATGAATCTTTCCAGACCAAGCTCAGTTGTCACCACTTCCATATTTTCCTGATTCCCCCCAGGCATCCTTATAGACTCTCCTCCCGGCTCCAAGAATGCTCCAAGAGCCTTCTGTCGTGCCCCACCTCAAACTGTGCTGGTTGTTTGTCTCCCTTTTAGAATAGAAAGTGTCCAAAGATGACAAATACTGACCTTGGAATCAACTCAGCCTTACCGCTTGTGGGTTGTACACATTTAGACAGGTTATACTTTATAAATTTAAACTGTATTATAAAGTTAAGCTTTATAAATTATACTGTCTAAGCCTCAGATAGAATAATTGATAAAATTATTTGTAAAAAGGGTGTGGTCATTCCTACCTTACAAGTTAGTGCCGGGAATGCTGATCTAGGCCAGAGGGAAGCCAGAATGATAAGGCAAGAGTGTCCATACAAGGAGGCCTGGGCATGGTGTCCAGTGGAGCCAGAGGGGGCTCCAAGGAATGTGGAGGGACCGGAAGACCCAGGAGTAAAGAACATTATGGGGTTTGTGAGAGAAGAAGAGATGCTTGGCTGGAAGGCCAGGGCCCAGACAGGGCGCGGGTGCCGGCCTCTCCCTCCCCTTCCTCGGCACTCCACAGCTGGGCGGCCTTGCCTGGCACCTCACTGGCACCATCTCACACACAACAGCCTGACCACCTGACTGGGATGTCAAGGCCCAGGGTCCTTCACCTGTGCTGTTCCCTGCTCTCTGTCCTTCTATTCCCCAGTGCTGAGATGAGGAGCTGGAGGAAGGGAAGGCCAGCTGTCCTGCTTCCTGTCGCTGCCGCTTGAGACCGTATGAACTCCACAGCCCCGGTTTTCAGCCCTGTCCTCCCGGCTGGAGGTGATTTAAGCTTGTTGGATTTATATAACATTGGGAAACGGTAAACTGTGTAAATTTGCTATGTTTTCCAGGGACAGTTATTTATGGAGAGGCATTTTTAACTCAAGTGCAGAAGTGTTAAATCATTATAATAAATTCATGCTATTCAGACTTTCTTACATTGTAATAAATTTTTTCTAAGCATGAATGAGGAGATCCATGATTCCTCTAATATACCATTATGTATTTCTTCTCCAAATGACACAACTTACTATATCAACTTGGAGAATAATAGAAGGAGATTTACTGTGTTGGAGGGAAAAAATCGAATAGCAATGAGTGTCAGAAGGGTCTCGGGAGCAGTGACCCCCAGCGGAATGTCTCTCTGCCTCGCCACTTGCTTCTCACCTGATGGGAGGAGCGGCAGGTGTAGCCGCAGCAGGGGAGGGAGGGCCTGTGAGGGGTGCAGCCCCTACATCTGCCAGCTGAGCTCCGGAAAAGAGCAGAGAAATGGGCCAGGGGCCCAGGGACTTCTGTCCCCCACTGTCGGGGGGGGGGTGGGAGTGGGCTGTCTCAGAAAGGAAGAGTCCCCCAGTCTTCCAAAGCCATCAGTCTGGGTAGAGAGCTGCCCTCTCATCCCACCTCACTCCTCACCTGGATGTTCCCAGACCAGAGGATTCATAGCTTTCATCAGATTCAAAAAGTGCAGGACACTTGGTCTTCAGTAAACTCTGATGCGTTTTTTGGATTGTCCGCTCTGCCCTAGGCAAAATCCAATGACATTGTTCCTGACCCCCAGCAGCACACAGGAGCTATGCGAGCTGCAGCTTCCAGCTCCCATGGGCCAGTCGTCACAGAGGCCTGAAGAAGGGCTCCTGCGAGGGGGGCTTCAGTGAGAATCTTCCCCAAAGATGGGACGTTTTGGCTGGGCAGAGGCAGGGAGGGAAGGGTTCTGGGCAGAGGAACCCTGTGTTAAAGGCATGGAGACAGAGACCCCCAAAGTCAGTAAGCTGCGAGCAGCCTTGACTGCTGGGCCTGGTGTCTAAACTCAGAGGAGCAGCAGCTGTAGTGGAAAGAGATCCGCATCGATTCCAACCATTGCTGCTTCCCTGCTACATGTCGCCTCCCCACACAGGGCTCCCAGATCCCTCTCCGTGGAGAGGGGAACCCGTCCCTGGATTGCCTGGTCCAAGTGACTGACAGCTCTCTTCAGTCTGGCCCAGCGAATTTCCAGCTGGCCACCTTTTTTCATTCTATTGTGAAGTCAGGCTTACATAGAAGTTTTGGAAACAATACAAAGAATTCCCGTATAACCTTCACCCATCTCCCCAAGTGTTAACATTTTAACTCATTTGCTTTATCGTTCCCTCTTTCTCACACATATATAAACACATATACTATTAATTTTTTTGTGAAGTATTCAAGAGTAAATTGCAGACGGAATCCTCTCCTTCCCCTACTAGTTTAGCACGGACATCCTACAAACAGGGCCCACTCTGACATAACCACCGTCCGGCAAGCGCAGGCAAGAGGCTAACGTGAACACGGTGCCGTCATCCTATCTGCAGACCTCACCTGAGGTTCTGCCAGATTTCCTTCTTAGCTTCCGAGTTTCCTTTCCCTGAATATCCTTTTTAATAAAAGAGAAACAATTCGGGCCCAGGATCATAAGTTGCATTTAGCTGTTGTGTCTCTCTCTGAGTACAATCCAATTGTTTTGTAAAATGTTCCCTAGTTGGGGCTTGTCTGATGTTTTCCTAGGATTACATTCAGGTTATGCATTTTCAGCAGGAAAAAAATGATGCTGAGTCCTCAGTCCATCATAGCAGGAGGCCCCTGACAGCTCTTTCCTTCATTCCGGGGGATGTTAACTTTAATCACCCGGTTAAAGTACAATTGTACAATTATTAACTTTTCCTTTAATTTATTAGTGTGGGAGGGAGTACTTTGAAACTATGCAAATATTGTTTCTCTTCTACTTTTACCGACAAGTTCCGGCATCCTCGGATGATTCGGCATATGCCATTTAAATCCTTAGTCTTCTGCTGGGTTCTCACTACCCTCTTGGACCACCCCAGTGCTAGGCAGGAGATTGGAAAAGGAGACAGCTCATTTCTTTTCCTCCGGGACTTCCGCTAGGGAGGGAGCCACATGCGTACGGTGGCACAGAGCAGTGGGGGAAGAGGGCCCGTAAAGTGGTCCCCACTCTGCGGTCAATGGGAGGTCAGAAAAGAGGTGCCCAGCTAGAGCCCCCTGGGGCAATGGACCCTGAACCTAGGGCAGAGAGAACGTGAATAGTCAGAGATCTGGAATGACAGGAGAACCTGTGTCCATAGCCATCTTTGAGGGCCCCCACGAGACCTTTTCCCAAATGCCTATCATCCCATCAGCTCCCCAGGTAATGAGAAGACCGGAACCACCAGGCTTGTGCAGAGTTGGGGCAAAGTGAGGCAGAGGGGCCTTGCTGAGAGGGTGCCAGGCATGGGGTGCTTCAGAAGGGGCCCATGGGAGGATTTACCCCCCCCCGCCACATCTCTTCTCGTTTATTCAGCAAACATTGTGGAGCACCAACTGTGTGCCAGCACAAAATACTCTCAGGGGTTCTCGATTAAAGGGGAACCTTGAACCCAGAGGCCTCCTAAGGTTGCCCAGCACTCAGGGCAAGACAGCAAGTGTCAAGACTTGCTTCACCTTCGGCCCAGAGTTGAGAGCAGAATCAAGTAGTAGGGAGAGCACAGCAGTGTTCTCTCATTCAGGTGACTCTTCTCTCAAGAGCTAGGCTGAGGGCATTCATGGTCTCCCTCTTCTGCCCTCTCTCTTCTCTGTGGCCCTTCCCAGCCCTTAGCAGAGAGCTGGGCCAAATCCTTGAGACCCAGCGCACCTGCTCACTTTGCAGAGGGGAAAACTGGCAGAGGCAGAGGTCTGAGTCTTTCCAGGACAGCCTTCTGTCCCGTGGTTAGGTTGCGTGTCTTTGTGTGGGGCTCGGGAATACAGTCAGTGAAGAGGCTTCCTTGTGAAGAGTCGTCTTGCCAGTGCCGTGACTATGTGGCCTCTTCCAAAGTAATAGAGTGATGACAATGACAGAATCTGCCAGCAGGGGCCTGGGCTCAAACCTCAGCTCTGCCGTACCATGAGACTTTGACACATGGCTTACGCTCGTCTGTAAAATGGGCTCCAGCATTGTTGGGAAAGTAACTGGGATGGTATCGGTGAAGTAGGCAGGACAGTGTCTGGGTCATCAGTAAGTGGGTGGCTTTTAAACAAGGCCTTGGGTCTTCCCCAGCATAGTCCCTGCCTGCCTGGACATCTTGGCAGTTCTTCAGAAGCCTGAGGTCTTTGCTCCTCCATGGCCCCCTCCCTTGGGGTCTATTTAACCCTTGCTCACCTTCTAACACTCAGCCCCAGGGCCTCCCCCAGACTGGACTACCCCCCTTCGCTCCACAGGGCTCCCCCGACCCCTGCACCGCACTGTCCCGCAGCTGTCTTTGCTTGCCAAGGAGCCTCATAGCAGGCGAGGAGAGCAGCTCATTTTGAATCTGGACTCCGTTACTTTCTTGCTGTGTGATTTTGGGCAAGTCCCTTACCTTCCCCAAGCCTCTGATTGTTCATCGGTAGGGTAAGGTGAGAGCACCCTGCAGATAACTTCCGGGTGTAGAGAGAATACCCATAACACACTTGGCGTCGGAAGGCGGCCATGTGTGTGCTGTCATCATCACGTCTCCCCGAATCCTTAGCCCAGTGCTGGGACTTGGGGAACACAGGCACTCCTCATTCAAGATGACTTTCATTTAAAGAGTAGGACTAAGGGAGGCCCAAGTCCAACCCAAGGAAAAGGCCTCACAGTGGGACCTGAGGCCCTCAGCAGTCCGGGCGTGTAGCCGGGCAGGTATATGGGCCCACCCGGCGGCCCTCGCGTTAGCTCCCGTGGATCCAGGCCCTGCCCGCGCAGGGTGAAAACGAACCTCAGTCACCTGGCCTCTGCAGCCCCTCTCCGGACCCCAGGAGGAAGAGTAGATGGGAGACAAAGCTGGCAGCATGGGGGTCCACCGATTTCCTGCCACCCCAGTGCCCACAGGCCCCGGAGCTGGGCCCCAGGGAGAGGTAAGGAGGGAAGGCAACGGCAAAGATGATTCACATGGAGACTCTGGAAACAAGAGGAGTCCTCCTCCCTTAATTGGCGGAGTATGAGGCCCTCAGAAGTGGTTAAATTTTCCCCTCGATTTTGAGTGATGGAGAAACAGTTTGCGTTGATCTTGAGACTTTGCTTATAGTTTTCTCCAGAATTCAGTGTACTGGGGAAAACAGAGCTGACACAAGCTGAGACGGTTTTGAATCTCAGGTGGCTGCATAAACTGGTAATAAATATTCCATTTATTTCCACCAAACTTCCTCTCCTTGTGAAGAATAAAAGCTAACTGGATCTTTGGGTTTTTCTGTTTCCTTCCATGCCCCCTCTGTCCCCACTGGCAGCAAGTGCTACTAGGCAGGGAGAATTCTGGACTTCTTAGCGGCATGCTCAGTGCGTGTCACTCACGTCTGAGAACCCCAGCGCCAGCCCAGCTGACGAAGGCGAGCAGGAGAGGCCTTTCCTGGCACCAGAGTCAACATAGATGATGCCGTTTCCTAAAGGTGAGACTGGATTGTTGAGAAACCCACAAGAAGTGGGGAGCAAGGAGGCAGGACAGGGCGCTGGAGGAAGCTGCTCTGTGGAGGGTGCACAGCCCGGGGAGGTGGCATGCGGAGATTAAGAGCACCCGCTGCTCTGCGGACAGCCCGGGGCTTGGGCCCTGACTCGGGGTCATCCGGGCACGGGGCTCCAGCTCTCTGAGCGTGCTTCCTCATTCGTAAGACAGGGACGAAGACACCCAGAGAATCAGGTGAGATTATAATTAAGCAGCTCAACACAGGCTCAGAGCAAGCTCAGAGCAAGCACCCCTAAGGAGTGGCTACACCCATGCCTCCAGGAGAAGAGCCCCAACGATTAAGAGTGTGAGCCGAAGGGCCCTGATGCCTCTCGCCCGCCAGCAGGGTCCTGAGCATCCCCGGGCCTGGGCTTATCTGCTGGGAATCCCGCAGGCCAGTTGTTGGAGCCTGGGCCCTTGCTATGCGGCCCCAGGTCTCCCCACTGAGTTCTTTACGCCCATGTACCCCGTATGTACCCACTTAAACAGGGTAATAGGAACGACTGAGAACATTGGCCGGAAGGGGTGGGAAGACTTTTCACTGTATACTTCTTCATACTTTTTGAATTTTGAAATATCTGAATATGTTACCTTAAAAAAAAAAAGTAACATTTTTAAAACGCAAAGACCAAATGAATATGCAGCCCGAGGCCATGCGACACCAGAGGAGGATTGCTGTAGACAATAACAGCCACATGGCACCGGGAATGTTCCTGGGAGAACGGGCAAAGAGAGGAAGGCGCACAGGAGCAGCAGCTAATTGGGGTCCCGGGAAAGAGTGTGAGCAGCAAGAGACAAAGGTGTGTGCACCGCAACATGCCAGGAATTCTCTGGGTGTCGCAGGGCTGCCTGGGCTGGGAGAAGGTGGCTTACGGTGGTCTGATGTCAAGTTCAGGCTTGCTTCAGGTGGGACGTGAATTGTCAATGCGATGGAACTAAGGACAGGGAGGACAGGAAGAAGGGGATCGAAGCCTGAAGTATTCGTTCTGAGTCTCTGTACTATACCATAGTAAATACCACTATATCACTCAGAAAGCTTGGGGTGGGATGCAGCTGTGCGTGGCCGTGTCTTGTGGACTCCTCACAACTCTTGGAGTGGTGGTATTAGTATCCCCATTTTAGAAAGGACCCTGGGGCTCAGAGAGGTTAGGTAACTTTTCCAAAGTGACACAGAAGATATTTGAAAGCACTGGGCTTTGTATCCAGTCAGACGTCAAAGCCTATGCTTTCTTCGCTCTGTTACACTAGTCTCCGAGCCCCCTCCTGGTCTGGGCAAATCCTGGTAAGACCCCCACACAGGGTGCAGAGGGGGATGTTCAGAGCTCCCCGAAAGGATGAGGAGTCAGGCTAGCATGAGGGAAGAGGAGTTGGGGTGATAAGAGGGGCTGGGGGTGCTGGGGCAGGCCAAAGACCAGACACTGAGGGGGTGGGGGAGAGGGCAGGGAACCAAAGGGAGGATTCGCAGGGAGAAGGGAGGGCAACTTAGAGAAGCAGACAGAGGGGCAGAGAGAGGGAACTCTCAAGTACAAAGCCTATACTTGCAAATACTCATGTGAGGGGAGTGTTGGCTACACACTTATTCCAAATGTGCTATTACTACTTAAAAAGCATTTTCAAAACACCCACCACTTTGGAACGTGTCCTCAGTAGTCTGCAGTCTGTGCTCTCCTTCCTTCCTTCCTTCCTTCCTTCCTTCCTTCCTTCCTTCCTTCCCTCGTTCATTCATGCAGGCAGTGAATCCACAGTGACTGAGAGTCCGGCCTCCAGGAATGGAGAGTCAACCAAAGGTGGGAGATCAGTGGTAGCTAAGACTTTATTTGAGGGTGGATTCCAGTTTGTGAGACAGACAAGTGGTATTCACAGCCAAGTCTGATATGTCACCTTGGGCAGGGCTGGGTCCCTGACCTCACTGCCCAGCCTTCCCTTAACCACCTCACCCATGTGGGTGGGGAATGTTCATTTGGGTTCAACCTGGTGTAAATTCAACACTGGCCCGGCAGACCTCATGCCAGAGGGAGCTGTCAACTCACCCAGCCCAGGGGCAGCAGGGCTTGGGAGGCAGGTGGACAGAGGACCTGGAATCTCCCATGTGGGTGCGGGGCTCTGGTGAGTCTGCATCTCACTTACTCTGTGCGGGAGTGCATGGGATCCAGCTCAGAATAGGACAAATGTCAGATCTTTATAAAAACCCAGAAGGAGACGGGAGCTATTAGCTAAAAGTTCTCACTAGTTTTTCCTTGTGGTTGAGTTCCAATTTCAGAGCGTTGTGGTCTGAGAATATGCAGGGGATAATTTCAATCTTTTGGTAATTGGCTGAGACCTGTTTTGTGTCCCAGAGCATGATCTATTCTTGAGAATGTTCCATGGGCATTTGAATAGAATGAGTATTCTTTGGTTCTGGGGTGTAGTGTTCTATATATATCTATGAGGTCCAACTCGTCGAGTATGGCATTCAAAGCCTTTGATTCTTTGCTTAGTTTTTGCCAGGGTGTTCTGTCTATTTCTGATAGTGGGGTGTTGAGGTCCCCTACTATTACTGTGTTCTTATCTATATGTCTCTTTATTTTGGTTAAGAGTTGGCTTGTGTATCTTGCTGCTCCCCTGTTGGGGGCATATATATTAATAATTGTCATATCCACTTGTTGAATACTTCCTTTAAGAATAATATAGTGCCCTTCTGTATCTCTCTCTATGGCCTCTAGTTTAAAATCCAGTCTATCTGATATGAGAATTGCTACTCCAGCTTTCTTTTGAGGTCCATTTGCGTGGAAGATGGTACTCCATCCCCTTACTCTAAGTCTGAATGCATCTTTGGGTTCAAAATGAGTCTCTTGTAGACAGCAAATGGATGGGTCATGTCTTTTTATCCAATCTGCAACCCTGTGGCGTTTTATGGGAGAGTTTAAGCCATTTAGATTGATAGAGATTATTGACAGATATGATTTTAATGATGCCATTTCTCTTTAAAGTCTTTGTATCGGTTGTGACTTGCTGCTCTGTATCACTCTTGGGGCCTTTTTACCTTTATAGAGCCCCCCTTAATATCTCCTGTAGGGCTGGTTTCGTGGTTACGAAATTGGTTAATGATTGGCGATTTTGGAACGTCTTTATTTCTCCATCAATTCTGAATGACAGCTTTGCTGGATAAAGGATCCTTGGCTGCATGTTTTTCTCTGAAAGAGCTTTAAAAATGCCCCCCCAAGCCTTTCTCTCATTCCAGGTCTCTGTAGACAGGTCTGACGTAATCCTGATACCTTTGCCTTGGTACGTGAGAAATTTCTTTGCCCTGGCCGCTTTCAATACTGTATCCTTGGATCTAATATTTGCGAATTGCACTATGACATGCCGTGGCGTAGGTTTGTCCTGGTTGAGCTTGGATGGGGTCCTCTCTGCCTCTTGGACACGAATGCTTGTTTCCCTTGCTAGATTAGGGAAGTTTTCAGCTACAATTTGTTCAAATATCTCTTCTAGACCTCTGTTTTTCTCCACCCCTTCAGGGATGCCGATGATTCTGACATTGGATCGTTTCATAGAGTCAGTAATCTCCCGTAATCTACATTCGTGGGCGTGGATTTTTTTAAGACCAGCTTCTATTTTCGTTTTTTCTTCTACTAACCCATCCTCCAATTCGCTAACGCGTTCCTCTGCCTCGGTGACCCTGGCCGTCAGAGCCTCTAGTTTTGACTGNCATTTCTATACACGAATAACGAGACTGAAGAAAGAGAAATTAGGGAATCCATCCCATTTACAATAACACCAAAAACCATGCGTTACCTTGGAATTAACTTAACCAGAGACGTAAAGGACCTATATGCTAGAAACTATAGATCACTTTTGAAAGATATTGAGGAAGACATAAAAAGATGGAAAAATATTCCATGCTCATGGATTGGAAGAATTAACATAGTTAAAATGTCCATACTACCCAGAGCAATCTACACTTTCAATGCTATCCCGATCAAAATACCGAGGACATTTTTCAAAGAACTGGAACAAATAGTCCTTAAATTTGTATGGAACCAGAAAAGGCCCCGAATCTCCAAGGAACTGTTGAAAAGGAAAAACAAAGCTGGGGGCATCACAATGCCGGATTTCGAGCTGTACTACAAAGCTGTGATCACAAAGACAGCATGGTACTGGCACAAAAACAGACACATCGACCAATGGAACAGAATAGAGAACCCAGAAATGGACCCTCGGCTCTTTGGGCAACTAATCTTTGATAAAGCAGGAAAAAACATCCGGTGGAAAAAAGACAGTCTCTTCAATAAATGGTGCTGGGAAAATTGGACAGCTACATGCAAAAGAATGAAACTTGACCACTCTCTCACACCATACACAAAAATAAACTCCAAATGGATGAAAGACCTCAATGTGAGACAGGAATCCATCAAAATTCTAGAGGAGAACATAGGCAACAACTTCTATGACATCGGCCAGAGCAACCTTTTTCACGACACATCTCCAAAGGCAAGAGAAATAAAAGATAAAATGAACTTATGGGACTTTATCAGGATAAAGAGCTTCTGCACAGCCAAGGAAACAGTCAAAAAAACTAAGAGACAGCCCACGGAATGGGAGAATATATTTGCAAAGGACACCACAGATAAAGGACTGGTATCCAAGATCTACAAAGAACTTCTCAAACTCAATACACGAGAAACAAATAAACAAATCATAAAATGGGCAGAAGATATGAACAGACACTTTTCCAATGAAGACATACAAATGGCTAACAGACACATGAAAAAATGTTCAAAATCATTAGCCATCAGGGAAATTCAAATCAAAACCACACTGAGATACCACCTTACGCCAGTTAGAATGGCAAAGATAGACAAGGCAAGAAACAACAATTGTTGGAGAGGATGTGGAGAAAGGGGATCCCTCCTACATTGTTGGTGGGAATGCAAGTTGGTACAGCCACTCTGGAAAACAGTGTGGAGGTCCCTTAAAAAGTTAAAAATTGAACTACCCTATGACCCAGCCATTGCACTACTGGGTGTTTACCCCAAAGATACAGACGTAGTAAAGAGAAGGGCCATATGCACCCCAATGTTCATAGCTGCATTGTCCACAATAGCCAAATCATGGAAGGAGCCGAGATGCCCTTCAACAGATGACTGGATTAAGAAGCTGTGGTCCATATATACAATGGAATATTACTCAGCTATCAGAAAGAACGAATTCTCAACATTTGCTGCAACATGGACGGCACTGGAGGAGATAATGCTAAGTGAAATAAGTCAAGCAGAGAAAGACAATTATCATATGATTTCTCTCATCTATGGAACATAAGAACTAGGAGGATCGGTAGGGGAAGAAAGGGATAAAGAAAAGGGGGGTAATCAGAGGGGGGAATGAAACATGAGAGACTATGGACTGTGAGAGGCAAACTGAGGACTTCAGAGGGGAGGGGGTGGGGGAAGGGGATAGCCTGGTGATGGGTAGTAGGGAGGGCACGTATTGCATGGTGCACTGGGTGTTATACGCAACTAATGAAGCATCAAACTTTACATCAGAATCTGGGGATGTACTGTATGGTGATTAACACAATATAATAAAATAAAATTAAAAAATAAAAATAAAAATAAAAAAAATAAAAAAATTAAAAAAAAAAGTTCTCACTAAACATATTCTCCTCATATTAGCATCACACAGAAAGAAAGGGGGAAGGGAGAGAAAAGGAAGTACAAAAAGTGGATGGGAGAGCTGAAGGCCTTTGAAAGTTACTGGGAGCAGGGGCTGGAAGGAGTCCTGGGATCTAACCAGGAGCCAGCACCCGCCCGTGGGTAGAACTGGGGGAGGCCACCAGGTCCTCCCCCCAAAAGCAAGGGTGCAGCTTGCTGTCCCCCAGGCCACAGCCAGCCGCTAGACTTCAACACTGCATCAAAAAACGTTGAGGGCAAACCGAGGTACCTATCAAGGAAATGACTTGATAATGAGGATTTGTTTCAAAATAATTCATGAGTTGAAGCTAGGTGGGGGGGCTCCTAGAGGGCTCAGTCGGTGAAGCCTCTGACTCTTGGTTTAGGTTCAGGTCATCGTCTCAGGGTCCTGGGATTGAGGCGGAGCTCAGCGGGAAGTCGGCTCCAGATCCTCTCCCACTGCCCCCCCTTCACACTCCTGTGCACACATGCGCTCACTCTGAATAAACCAATCTATCTTAAAAAACAAAACAAAACAGGGGCGCCTGGGTGGCACAGCGGTTAAAGCGTCTGCCTTCGGCTCAGGGCGTGATCCCTGCGTTATGGGATCGAGCCCCACATCAGGCTCCTCCGCTATGAGCCTGCTTCTTCCTTTCCCACTCCCCCTGCTTGTGTTCCCTCTCTCTCTGGCTGTCTCTATCTCTATCGAATAAATAAATAAAATCTTTAAAAAAAACAAAACAAAACAAAACAAACTAGGTGGTACATGAAGGTTCTTCATGAAAGTATCTCTACTTTTCATCATGCTTAAAATAAAAAAAAAAGTATGATAATAAATAAGTGTTTTAAATGGAGGAGCTATAAAGAAATAAAAAACTGTAGGTCGAATGCTAGCAGAGGAATATAAGTCATAGAACATAGGCAGAAATTAATGAGCATTGTGTCTTGGCTTTTCTTAAATAACACTGCAAATCAGGGGTTCTTAGCCAGGGGTGATGGATGAGCTGCGGTCCCTGCGCGCTCCCTGTAATTGTGTGCAAAGTGACCTGATAGTTTTCAGCAAGTTTTCACAGAATCTGTGATTTTCCCCCAGAGTTTAATAAATTGTATTCTCTCTTAAATATGCTATGCATTCATTAGTCACTGGGTGTGTGGTTTTTACGTAGAGGGTTTATTTTATGGAACTGACATATTCACATCTGGACCCCATGTTTTCATCTCTCCCCTCAGTCAGCCATACCTGGAACAGGACAAAACTGATCAACCCGCTTCATGGCCCAGCTCCTGAGGGGGCAGCTCCCGGGGGCCCCACGGCCCCTGAGCTTCAGCAATGGAGGTCAGGGAGAGCTGTGGCAGAGAGAAGGATACCCAATGGGGAGGGGAGGCCAGTGAGGCTCCCTGGGGTCTGAGGGTGAAGGGGGAAGTGGTGTGGAGGCTGTCATCCTCTGGCTTTTGGCTGCGAATGTCCAACAGAAACCATGGTTTTGAATAGCCTGAGGCAGATAACCCAGAGAATTCCTTAGAAAACACCTACTCATTCCTCACAGGGGAGCACAACACCTGATGTGATGTCATGCCCCTTGCAGCAAATTCTTTCAAGAAGGTCAGCTCCCCACAAGCTCCCCAGAATGGGCAGGCAGGCTCTCGCCTGGGCTCACAGCCTGGTGGGCAGGGGAGAGTCTCATCGTGGAATCATCTCCACAGTTAAGTCAAGGCTTGAAGGCTGCCCCATTTCCTAATGCATTTGGGCTAACATTTCACAGGCGAGTTCTAGAAACAAGGATTTGGCCATTGGCCTGGGAACAGAGGTGGGAAGAGAGGATGGAACACGGAGTCTAGGTGTTACTCTGGAGCTGGGGCTCTGACCTCTGCTATCACCCTGATTCAGAGAAGACATCTGAGGGCTGAAGCCATTCCCCACTCTCCCACAGGAGGGCACAGACAGACCGACAAGGACCTTTGTCTTCCAGTACTCCTGTCTTCTCCCTGACCAGGCTCCTGAAACCCGGAAGCTTACCTGCCCCCTCACATGGAAAGAGATGGAGCCCCTGGGGGGCTCTGCCCATTCTTAAAGCAGGCCACAGGGCTGAAGGGAAAGAGACAGGCTAGAGAAGAAGGTCTGTCCCAGGACAGGGGCTGATGAAAGCTCATGGCTGAGGTGCCTCTGTCTGGGGTCTCACCTCAGAAGGACCTGCTCCCTCCTTGCCACCTCTTCACTCCCAAGTCCTGGTTCCCATCCTTCCTCCTTTGGAACCCCCCCAACACACACACACACACACACACACACACACACACACACACTTTCCTTCTCAACCTTCCCCCTGACTGTCAGGGTTTGGACATCTCTCTATGTCCTAAGAGAGAGGTGGGAGCACGCCAGGAAGCTCCTCCCTCTACAAGCCCCCCCCCGCCCCACCCCGCCAGAACCCTGACTCTGAGGGCATCCTCTAGAAGGGGTTTCTCCATCCACGTAAACTGTCAATGCAGGGCAAGTTGCAGGACCAAGAGAAAATGTGTGGTGGCAAGTTGTGTGCTCGTCCTTCCTTGACTGTGGTCCCTGCCTCCACTGCCTCCTTCCCAAACACCTCACCCCCACCCCAACTTAGGACAGGTGGCCTCAGTTTCCTCCTGTTGGGGAGGAAAGGGAGACTTTCTGTTGCATCTGGGCACTACAGTCATCTCTGCCCAGGAACCAAAAGAATGGGTTTACAATGGAGATTTTCAGAGACACACCACGAGATGTTTCACAGTGTGGAACGGGGCCTCCTTGTACTGCCCCCATCACCTCCCAGAGAGTACTCCATACGGCTTAGGTTCCAGCTGAGCACCCAGGCAGCACAGGGACTCCGGGGAGGGAAGGACCAGGCCATTGCCGGGGGGCCAGCCTTGGGCCCGCGAGGCACAGCTGGCCAGATTCCAAGAAGCACAGACCACTGAAGAAGTCTTGTTTTTTGTTTTAAACTGTGCTTTATTTAGGGCTAAGCTGGAGAAAGCGTCATCCAATAGTTACAGAAGGTTACAAGGAGTTTTAGGGAGTTGAGTGTGAAAAGAGCAGTTGTACTGAACTGCAGCTGTTTTTTTTTTTTTTTTTTTTTTTACATCTGGACATCCTAAAAGGAGGAGCCAAGAGAAAGAAAAAGAAAATTTTAAAAATGATAATTAACCAACAGAATAGAAAGAAAGAAAGGAAAGGCAGGAGGCCTAAGAGGAACCAGACAGTTGTTCTAAAGCAAAAAAAAAGGGGGGAGGGATGATAGGTCCGAGAGCCCCCTGGCCTCCAGATGACCTGGACATCAATGAGAGGAGGATATCAAGGCAGAATGCCAAAGCAAGTCTTCCCAACGGTGCAAATAAATTATAATAAATATGTTATACTTTAAAATATATGTGTTCTTAAATAATTCAGTGTTTTTTTCTGATTCTGAGTTTTTTTAAGCAATGTCTTTTTAACTGCTCTAAAGTCATTTACCAAAGATAAATATCGTGCTTTCATTAAATAGTTTTCCTTGTTTTTTTTCTCTATCATTACAATTAAAAGTCCTACAAAATATGCAAATTTATTTACAGAAAAACAGAGCCGGCATCATTTAAACATCCCTGTTTTTCAAAATTCCTTGTAAACAGTTTCAGAAATTCTTCAAAGATTGTTTATTTTTCTCTCTCTTGTTTAAGGTTTTTGTGTGTGTGTGTGTTGTTTAGTTGTTTTAAGATGAATTTCCCAGGTCTCCCTTGCCCGGAAAGTCTCTGGAGCAAGCATGGAAGGCGAGTGAAGCGGCAGGTGTCGAGAGCTTGCGGAGAGCGGGCGAGCGCGCGCAGCTCCCGAGCGAAGCAGGCGAGGGCGGGCGGCGGGCCTTCCAGCGACGGCGCGGCCCCCACCGGCGGGGTGAGCGGCCGGGAGCCCGCAGGTCTGGGCGAGTCCGGCCTGGCCCTCGGGGTGCACGGCGTCCGACAGCACTCGCGGGGAGAAGGGATCGATGCTCAGTCTAAACTCTACAAAAGTACAGTCCTACAACATCTGGGATTTTAGCAGTAACGCTAACTTCTATAGGTTTTTTTTTTCCTTTTTTATTTTTTTATTTTTTGCTTTCCTCTAATTTTTCTTCTATTATATAGGTATTTTAAACTTCTCCTTTTTAAAATTCTGTACAACTATTATGATTTTAAGAGGGGGAAGAGTTAGAAGCATTTACAGACTTTTCACAACAATTATCTTGCCTTGTAAGTCCCTTTTTTCCCCTCCTTGTTTTCTCACACTTCACAGTTAAAGAGTTTTAATATTTTTGTTGCTTTCCCCAAATATCCACCAATTTGTTCATCTTAACAGCTCCATCCAGACATATAATACAGAAAACCATAGGAAAGTGTCATAGACTTGAATGAGGGTAATCAAAGCGCCTCTCAAAGTATCAAAGAACTATTATCTTGCTGTTTTAAAAGCATTGAAGCATTATTTTCCTTTTTTTTTTTTGTTTTTGCTTTTTTGTTTTTTTTTTTAATTTTTTTTTTATTACATTTTTCATAGAATCGCTCTAAGCTGTTTCAAGAACAGCCATGAGGCAGGAAGGAGGCTCTCCTCCAACCCCCTCTATTTGACATAGAGCTACACAGCTGCAATAAAAAGTTTGGTCCTTTGGTCCCTAAGTAGCTAAAGGAATGACAGATAGAGATGCTCAGTGGCGGCCTCCCAGCCGCCCCCTGGGGACCAGGCCCCGCCACACCGCTTGCCCCAGCCTGCCTCAGGCGCCCACGGGCTGGAAAAGCCCCGGGGATCGGTAAGCAGCGTCTCTTCCCACTTCCCAGCCCTTCAGCCTCCCCATCTGGTCTCAAGTTATTTTGTTTTAAAGTTGCCTTTTTTGTGTTTTTTTTCTCATTTTTCTTCATCTTCTTCTTTGTGTCATATATATTTTCCCCCAAACACATGCCCTCTGAACTCCACAGACGCTATACTTTCCTTGAAGAAATGTTACAGTCACAGAGAGTGTCTGGAGTCTTCAGCTTGATTGATATTGGCTGATATGTCAAAGGTGTCATCCAACAGTTCTCATTTATAAATATATATAGAGAGAGGTTTGTTTTTTAATGTAGCCCGTTCAGCATCCTGCCCTAAAATGAAGAAAATCAGGGCTGATTAAGCCAAGAGAGGAAATACAAAATGCATCCAAACACCAAAAGGACCCTGCCTCAGGGGTTAGGGTGGGAGCTCTGGGGGATGGCGGGAGGGAGGGGAGAGACCAGTATGAGAATTAGTCATGATCATGATACGTAAAAAAAGAAATAGACTCTTCTGTTCAGAGTAAGAAACCACTGGAGGTCTAGTGGCGATGGTTGTAGCTTGAGGTTTGGTTGTTGGGAGAGGGGTCTCGATTTGGGTTCCTTCAGAGTTGTAGAATGGGGGGGGTGGCTAGATCTAAGGGAAGAATTTGGGACTGTGGGATATGAATTCACAATTAAACCGATGTCTGGGGGATCTAGCCCAGATACAATATGTATACAGAAGCCTAGCAAACAAGACAGCAAAAATCTGGCAGCCCAGCCCCCTCCTCCCCTGCTTGAGGAAAAGAAGCAAGACATCCCTGACATGAATTTCGCCGAACCCTTGCCCAGTTTCCAGCCAACCGCTTCTTTCCCAAGGTCAGTAACTATTTGCGAGGCTATGTATATATATGTATATCTGGGTATATGTGTAGAATATATTCGCCTGCACATATGTGGATATACACGGATATGTGTGTATGTATATGCATAGATACACACATACACACACACACACAGAATGTTTTTCTCATACATGCCAGGGAACTTAGAGGAAATTCGGAACTTCAAGGGAGTGGATGGGAGAACCTAAAAAAAGTTAGAACGGATTTCATCATCAAGCTTAAACAAATTAACTCAGTTCTCGATTTTGTTTTGAATGGTGACTTTTTTTTTTTGGTGTTTTGTTTTGCTTTTAAGAAAAAAAATCATGATCTGACTAGAATCAGAAGGAGAATGCTTAATCATTGTGAATTAACAAATGAGACTCATCTCCATTATAGCAAGCAGCTTCCACTTATACATGGGGGTGACTGGTTACATCAAGAAAGTTAGAACTGCAAAGCCCCCAGTTGAGGGGACAACGTCATGCGTATATCAATCCATGCTGGCAGGTTTTTCACACTGTTGATTCAACAAACAGCAAACCGTACACAGCAGTCTAAACAATTACAACACCAAATAAAATAATAATAAAATTAAAAAACACTTGTCAAGGACCCTTTTTCAGTTGTAAACAAAAAGGTGCATTTTGCTTTTGTCAGTACTGTTTTTTCCAAACCAACCAAAAAGCCCCTCCCAGCCCCCGTCCCCCGCCTCCCCTCCCCACATTTAATCATTTAATTTAGCAGATGGCTACGATACAAACCTTACAATTGTTACCAGGCTCTCTCTCAGAGGCCTCTGGCTTTGTACTCTAGTTTTTTTGGTTTAGAATTTTTTTTTAAATCATTCTGTTACAGTAGAGATTTTGTTTTTGGTTTTCATTTTTGTTTTTCCTTTTGAAGTGAGATTTAAAATAGCCTAACTGGAAAAAGACCAGACCTAGGAAAAGTGTCAATTGAAAAAGGCCCCCAAATTTCTAGAAAAAAATAAAATCACAATATTTTCAAGTGCAAGTAAATCAACCACGCATAGATATTTTTTAAGATGTTTTCCTTATTTTTAAGAAAAAAAAATAATGGTTTGCACAGTTAAATGATCCCATGTTCAATAATTCAGGAATTCATCTTTATTTTTACTATTTTTTTTGTTCTTTTGTTTTGTTTTTTTCTCTATGTGACATCTAGAGAAGCATAAAAAACGCTGAACAAGAAAAACCAAACAACAGAAAGTAAAACCACTGCAAGCACCAAGAACAAAACAAAAATGAGCACAGCAAAAAAGATTGTGGCAGCACAAAAGTCAAGAAAATGCACGTGTGATCATGACTGGCCAATCATCAACTGATACAACATCCAAGAAAAACGCTCCAATCACAGCACCTCCACGAAACTTGACGGCAATTGTCATGCAACCGATTCTTAGCCTTGTTACATGACGCCATCATGTCACACTGTGAACTTTGAGTTGATTTGAACTTACGGATGGGGGACTGTTTTCTCCACTCTCATGTGATTACGTGAACTTTATTCCTAGCTCAGCGCGAGACTGTGGTAGATTTGACTGGCCCTGGTTGGGTTGTTGGAATTTGATTGAATGACAAAAGAAGAAAAGATTTTTATATATATTTATATATGTAGAGAGAGAGAGAGAGAAAGAAAGAAAGAGAGGACAAGAGAGTGTGGGCAAGGGGGAGGGAAGAGGCAGGGGCAGGTCGGGTGGGGTCGGGGACTGTGGGAGGGCAGGGACAGTTGGGTGGAGGGTGAAGAAGGGCAAGGAAAAGTTAAAACAAAATCAAAAGGAAAAATATTTATACAGCACCAGACCACAGCATCAATCTAAAAGCTCTGATGAGAGAACAGCAGTCAAATCATAAGAGAACTGAAAAGAACTCAAAGGATGGAGGAAGCCGGCAGACGAACGACATGGGCACATCAACACACACACACACACGCACACACACGCACACACGGTTGTTTATGCAGACACATGGTACACTGTGAACAGTAGCAGAACCTCACACAGGGCCACTAAGGGCATCCATCATGCGTCGGGAAGAGGAGGAGGGGCGTGGGCAGTTTGGCAAGAGGGCTAGGAAAAAATAAAACAGCTCCTCAAACCACCGTGGCCGGCAGGCAGATCAGGGAGCACGCTCTCTGTCTCGTATCACCCCGTTCTCTCTCCCCCGGGGGGCCACGCTCTCCGCACCCCCCAGCCTTCTGTGGCCTGCGGACCAGCAGGGGCAGCCTGTCAGGGTCACCCTGAACGGTGACTTGTATCCGAGGGGTCCATCCGCAGGGCACCGTGCTGCCGAAGTAGCACTGACAGCGACTCGGTCCTCCCGCCCCTCTGGTCCTCCTTGGCCACCCTCCCCAGAGAAGGGTGTCCTCACCGCAAGAGCACCCCCTGTGTGATGTTACGGTCCTCTCCTCTTCTGCTCTGCCTCAACCCTCTTTCCTTAGAACCTCCAGAAAACGAACACCCTCAGTGTTGAGACTGAGAGTAAACTGCATCAGTGTTACTGGCATTCTATGAATACACCTCAGCATTGCTGATTTCATTTCACGGTCACCTCACACCCTTTGCTGTGCTCCCAAGATGGCCCATGTGGCCAAAGTGATGCTGCTCCCGGGCACGTGAAGCCTTTAGAAGGCTCCACAGTGCTGACCCATGAAAGGGCCAGAAGGAAGACTACTGGGCGCCGTGCAGGGGGGGTCCACCAGGGACAGGAGTACTACGGGCCTGGGTCTCCAGTCTCCGCTGTCACTTCTGCTCCGCTGACCTCTCCTACTCTACCTCGTCCTCCTCTGTTCCCTACACCCCTGCATGTACATCTTTCTAGACCGCCCCATCTCGCAGGCCCTTACCTGCCTTCTTTACTGGTGGAGCCCTGGGTGGCTGGGGCTGAGTCCCCTCCTCTGTCAGGTATCATCACATTTTTCTACTTTGAGTTATCTTCTGCTCTCCTCACCACTTCACGGTCCTCTGCCCTAACCCGGGGATTTGGAGGTTCCCAGCCCTACCCCCTCTTCATGGTTACCTCTGAGCTTGCTCCCCAGCCCCTGCTCCCGAAGCCTCTGCACCTGGCTTATCTGCAGAGGTTTCAATCTGCCAGGCTTCTACACAGAGCAGACTTTCACTCTCAGCTTTGTGTCTTTCTTCAGGGAGTGTGGAAGGGGAGCCTGAGATCTGAAATGTCACTGTGGATAAGCTACCAAGTCGCTGAGGGGTGACTCTATTTTATGTGCATAGTCAGCCTCCGGCTTTGCCTTCACAGAGGAGCTCTTCCTCCACAGTGCCCTGCCTGCCCATCCGAGCTGGGCTCTTGCTCTTCCAACAGCAGATCTCCCGCGCTCAGACAAGGACCCACGGCGTGCCCGAGAGGTCCTGACATGCCACCCTCCCCTGCGTTTCCAACCATTTCCAAAAGAAAACCCTTAGACTCACCCAGGAGAGCCAGTGGGCTGGTCCCTTTGGGTGGGAGAAGGGGCCTATGAACTGAGGAGGGCAGTGCCTCCAGGTGTTGGCGATGGCAACTGCAATGAAGGGGCCCCCTGGGATCCCCCTCCTTCCCCCACCCCCCCACTCCTAAGCACCCCAGGGGTGCCCATTCTCCCCCACTGGACTTGCTCCTTTGCCCGCCCTCAGTTTGCCTCTAGAGGCCCTTCGTGCCTGTGGCGTCCTGGGACCTGACAATCCAAGCTGACCATCACACGGCACCTCCCCAAAGCCCGGTGTGGGGAACGTCTCTTACACACTCCTGCCCCTCACACACGCACATGCTTGGCCCGACACACAAACACGCTGTCACACTCATTCAGCCCCTCGGGAGCCTCCCCAGGGCTCTGCACGTGCCCAGCTGACTAGCTGGCTACTCTCTTAGGGAGCAGCTGGACCCTGCCTGCAGGGGTGACCCCTTCTCGGCCACCCTCTCAAAGACCCTGACAAAGCACAGCCCAAGGGGTGGCAGCAGGATCACTGACCAGCAAGGGGAGCTTGAATCAGGCCTGGGAAGTTCCAGCTCACGACCTGGGAGAGGGAATTATGGTCAGCTGAGCCAATTCAGACGCCAGGTTCTGCACACGGCTGGGCTCCGGCCAGAGGAGGCCCGGACCCAGAGCCGCCGCCCAGCCCCGTGCAGGTCAGGCCCAAAGCACCCACTCCTGCACAGCTCAGAGCAGACACGGTGCAAAGCACACTCAGAGCTACAACCCAGGGCCTAGAAGAGAGAGGACTCCCACTGAAGTCAGACACGCTGCCCAGTGTCCTCCAACCACAGAACCGGCCTTCGGCTTGGGGCCCAGCGTGTGCTCCTCATCTCTGTGGCAGGACAACGGACTTGGGTATTCTGCTCACTGGCTGTGGACCTGGCCACATGTTTGCCCGGTCTTCCTACCTTTTCTTCCTCCCTCTTAGTTTCCTGGTAAAGATTTCTTGGAGAAATCCCCACCGTAGTACAAGGTTACGAGCCCAAGCAGCCCGAGGGGCAAGGGTATCAGAGAAACCAGGAGCGGGTGGGAAGTCACACCCTCAGGAGACATCAGGATTTGGGGAGCCAACCTGACCCCACCCCACCCCACCCAGGCCGCACATTCTGGAACCAACACCCAACCACGCTCCCCACAAGCTGCCCTGCTGGGGCCCCCTCCTCCCCGAGACCTGCCACACTTCTGTTCTGACCTGGCTCTGGCCCCCGCACTGTGACTTCACCTTTACCACTGCGGGTGGCCAGCCGGGCCCTGAGATCCCTCCACCCCATCACCCCTTTGCTCCTAGCTATGGCTTGACCTCCCCACCCCACCCCCACCGGCCCCTGCCCTGCTGCTCAGGCTAGCCCTGCCCTGCTGAGCATCTAGGACTCATCATTTGCAAACACCCTTTACTGGCCTGTAAAATCGTGGGGTTTTTTAGCTGCTTTTGCACAGTTTCCTCCACCTCTTGCTGCAGTCCCCAAGCCTGCGCCTTGTCTCAGCATCTCCTTCTGTTACAGCCTCTAACAGTCTCAAGTTGGAAAGCCTGAAATCACCTTTTGTTAAAATGCTGTCTAAATGGATTAAAGGTCAACTTTATTTGTAGGAGTTATGTTATGTCATAGTTTTTCGGAAGACTGCTTAGCAGGGAGCAGCCCAGAGAAGTGAGATGTCATGACATGCCCCCTCAGATATTCAGGACAAGAATCTGGGGTGGGAGGGGTGGGGTGAGGATAGGGGGAGGGCGGGGGTTGGTGATCATTCTCCTTTACTTAAAGGCATTTAAGAGCACAGCCTCTGGCACAAGGCTCCAGCATCCAATGGAATCGTGGCTCTACCACTCAGTAGTCGATAAGCAAGTAACTTAACCCTTCATGCTCCATCTTTAAAATGGGAAGAAAGACAGTCACAGCGATCCAGTTACGCCTTAGACTTGTAACCTGTAAGAACTGTGCCTTGTGTACGGTAAGCACCACATGAAGTCTGGGTTCTGGGCTGCCTGGTCCTGGTTTTCCCTGGGGGATGAACCCCTCTGCTTTCTAAACCACGCCTCTCAAGCCCTCACTCCAGCTGTGACTGCCCGCTGGTTCTACCCCGTGGGCCACTCCTTACCTTCTGTCCCAAAGAGCAAATCTGCCTTACTTACCCCTTCTTCTGGTAATTTCTCTGACCTACAGCTTCTATCCTTGCTTGCGTTTTAGTTGCACGTAGGTCTAGGAGGCTAAGACAAGATGCTTTCACGGGAGGCACAAAACAGACCCACAGGAGCCCCTGGGAATCTCAGGGCACAGCCCTGGAGCACTCCTCCTCTTTAAAAATCCTCTGATGACCCCGACACATTAGTTTCATTAATGTGGCAATGGAAGCCCAAGAGGTCGTGCCTTCATGGCAGAGCTAAGTTTATCTATGAAAAAGGGCTCTCTGTCCAGAAAGGGCTGCTCTCACTGACCAGCCCCCCCCCCCACGCTGGACTCCTATGGAAGTGCCCCTCCTTGCAGGCTGCGTCCTGCGGTCTGGGCTTGCTGATCCAGAAGCTTCTGCGGGCAGGACGGTGACCCATTCGTATCTGCAGGCCAGTGCCAAGCCCAGGGCCGGGCCTGGGAAGGTGCCACACTCCGAATGGGTGTACGTATCTTCACACGAGCCGGAGAAGGGGGGGGGGGGGGGAGGTTCCCCTCAGGAGGCAAGAGAGGTGGCTTTTGCTTCTCCTTCTCCAGCTGTGCAGAGAGTAGAGGCTCCAACAACCTCTTTGAGTGAGTGTTGCTGCTCCCAGGTGGATGGGGGGGGAGGGTTCTGCCGGCAGTGGTGGGATCTGAAGGGAGACTGGGAAACCGGAGATCACCCCCCCACACTCCAGACTCTGAACCTCCACGTGAGTGGCTAACTGTCACGCGCTGGGCCCTGTCTTTCCCCCTACCCTCTTCATCTCGGGTCATGGCAACTCTGCTCTTCCAGTCGCTCTGGCCGAAAGCTGGGGGTCAGCCTCCACTCCTTCATCGCACCTGCCTCCAATTCATTATAAATAGCATCTGGCTCTGCCTTCCAAAAATACCAAGAACGCAACTCTCCCCTACCACACTGACTGCTGTGGCCCGGGACTGAGTGGTCCATCACCAGACTTCTGCTTGGGCTCCCACAGGCTATCAACACAGCAACCAGTGATCGCTCTGACATGCAAGTGGGTCACGCCACTCTTCTACTCAGAGCTCTCCAACGGCTCCCCGACACCCACTCCCCCTTTCAGAGGGGAGGCCTGCAGGGGCTGCATGAGGTGGTCTCCCTCACCTCTGGGGTCTCCTCTCCCGCCATGCCCCGTGCTTGCTCCCCCCCAGCCACCTTGCTCTGCTGCTCTCCAACACAACACCCCGCCCTCTCTTTGGAGCCTTTGCACTGACTGTTCCTTCAGATGAAAGACTCGCTCCTCCAGATGCTGGCGTGGCTCCCTGCCTCACCTTCTTCAAGTCTTTGCTTGAATGTCACCTACTCAACAAGGCCTACTGTAACTACCTGACTTAACTGTAACCAACAATTCTGACACACTATATAATTTACACTTTGGCCATATGTCATTGTTTATTGTCTGTCCCCCCTTCTAAGGACAAGGGTTCTTGTCAGTCTTATTCAGTGCTGAGTCCCGAGTACCTAACAGTAGCTGGTGCAGAGCACTGCTCATGGGAATGGAGGGGCAGAGGGCTGGGAGGCCTGCCTTTGACCTGTGGGTGAGCTGGGCCTACAGGAGCACCCAGCAAGGTGGGATACCAGGCTGAAGGAGGGCCTGACACATCTCCCCCATCCCCCCTTTTCCCAGGAAGCTGCTTCACCCAAGGGAACAAGTGGCCAACTGTGTCTTCAGCTGCAAGGCAGAACCCAGACTGAGCAGGAAGGGGTGACAAGTGCCCACTCCTCATGGCCTCTGGTAAAGCAGGCAGGGTAAGTGGCCCCAGTGCTAGGCCATCACCCTCCTCAGCTTCTGCCCCAGGCTGACTGAGGTGTGGAGAACTGGAGGGATGAGGGGGTCAAGTGTCTAAAGGCCACCAGCCCTCAAGGCAAGAGAGATGGGAAGGGGAGAGCCAGGGAGTCTAGGAGAAGGCCGAGGAGACGTGGACAGCTCCCCCTCCCAAACTCTCCAAGCCCTGAGCTTGCCACAGGCTCATCCCTGGGTTTTCTGGCAAACAGGATTGCTAGTGTGGACCTCCTGGATGGCCCAGGGCTCGCCCCACCTTCTCAGAACGCTTCCCTCGCTCCTGCTTCTCTGGACTCAACAACAGGGGGATGGCCACGCCCATTTCTGCCAGATGACCACAGCTCTAGGCCTGCCCCCAGGCACCAGGTGAGGAGGAGGTCGAGCTGGGCGCAGCGGGTCCAAGGCAAGCGAGGGTCCAGCTCAGGAAGGCCAGAGGAGGCGGCGGGTCCGACCGGTGTCCCTTCCCCAACCCCCCGTCCCCC
>NC_048231.1:71184699-71390530 GCF_002007445.2 Ailuropoda melanoleuca
AGGAGGGGGGCCTCGAGGCTCCTCCCCCCTCGGGGCCCCGCCCCGGCCCGGCCTCACGCCCCCCCTCAGCCCGCGAGCGCGCGGCCCCTCCCGGGGTGGGCGTGTCCGGGGCTCCAGGCCTCCGCGACCAGCGTCGCCGGGCCGGGCCTCCCCAGCTCCACCGCGGCTTTGGGCGGCGCCACTCTCCTGAGCGCCCTCGCCCCCCACCCCGGCCGGCCCCGGCACCTCAGCCCTCTCCTTCGGTGGGAGGGCGGACACACCTGCGGGTGGAGGAGTTTATTGGACACTGTCCTCCCTGACAGGAGGGGGCCTGGCAGCGGGAGGGCACAGGGTGCCGGCCTGGGGAGAGAGAGGAGTGCGAGGGGGAGGGAGGGGGGCACCCCGGAGAAAACCTCTCCTCCGCCGTTTCCAGCCGCCCCCCTCGCGAGGGCCGAGGGCCGCCTGGCCGCGGGGGAGGGCAGGGGCTGACAGTCCTCACGGCCCTCCGCCCCCCTCCCGATCCTTGGCGAGGCTGCCCCCAGCCAGGCTCCTGGCGGACACTCGCCTAAATCCAGTCTGCCTCGCAGGAACCCACCGCTTCGCGCCCAGGGGCTGCTGGCACTTCCCTTTTATTTAGTAAAATTCCAAGAGCCGGTGCTCTTGCCCCGGATTCTAAGCGCACCAACTGATGCATCCCCTAGGAACCCCTCATGGTATCTATAATAACAATAGTACTACAAATTAACACTGGTAGTAAAAGTTCGTTGAGAGCTTTCTCTGTGGACCAGGCACTGCAGAAGTGCTTTTCACAAGGTCACTCAGTCACTCCCCCCAACATCCCAGAATGAGATAGAGAACCATCTATGGCTCCCAGTCACCTTCTGAAAACAACCAGTTCCCAGTTGGGGATGGGTAAGTTTCTGAAAGTTAGTTTAGAAGTCACCCTTTGGGAATTTTGAATGCATCTCCTTACAGAGACTATGTTTCGCATCAGCATTTCCTAAACTGGCCCTAATCTGTGCTCCTGAGAAAGGGACTTCTGTGGTCAAGTAGGCTTACAGCCATGCCCCTCAGGGGCAGTCCAAAGCACACTAACACAATAAACCCCCACCTCCCACCCCAAGTTCTCCAGTAAATAGACATTTATAGCTTTATTTCCTGGAATTTATTTGACTTTAGAGGCCCTTTCTCCTGTAAAATGGACTTAGATCCTGCGAAATATATGAAAGTTTGGCGAGGTTCCCAGGCCATCCTGCAAACATGTCTCATTTAGGGTGCTTGTCCCCACATGGCCTCTGGATATGTAAGTTATAGGTGTACAGACCCCCATCGAAGCAGTAGCTGCCTTCTTGGCTAATTGTCCACAGTACATTGGGCCTGTCCTCAACCTCTCCTTCACCCTCCCCCTACCTTTTACAGAGGTAAAGACTCTGTCTTTTTACCTCTGCGCTAGGCACTGCCTCCATGGGTCTCTTTCCTCTTTCTCTTGACTCCTTCCTGCTTTTGCTCATGTTTGCTCACGTTTGCTCTTGCAGCCGTGAGCCATCAAAGATGGCGGGGCAGAGTGTACCCGCAGTAAGTGTCCTCAAGAGTGGGTGCGTGTGAGCTCAGATGGCAGGTGAGCCAGGCCCAGAGAAACATAACCGACCTCCGTACAAGTCCATATGCCAAAACAGGAGCGATCTCCGGTCGCCCTTAGTCAGATCAGCATGGGGCACCTTTCCACCTCCTCCTCTCATTGCCCTGGCCGATCCACCACCCCATGACCTCTCTGCCTGCACACAGTCAAGTCTTCGCNGTGGCAGGTGAGCCAGGACCAGAGAAACATAACCGACCTCCGTACAAGTCCATATGCCAAAACAGGAGCGATCTCCGGTCGCCCTTAGTCAGATCAGCATGGGGCACCTTTCCACCTCCTCCTCTCATTGCCCTGGCCGATCCACCACCCCATGACCTCTCTGCCTGCACACAGTCAAGTCTTCGCAGTTCACACGTGTGAACTGAAAGTCACTACACTGCTCTCCCCCAGCCTTAGGGGGGTGGTTGAACTAATCTCTCCCCCTGCGGGGAGAGAGCGCCTAACTGAAGGGGGCACCCCCTCCCTTCCATTGGCCTGCTGGCACAGCACTACCAGCTCGGACTCAGCCTCCCCCCCTACCCCCTGCCCTCTGTGGCTCTTTTTGCAGGAAACAAATGTGAGCAAAGCAAGGAGGAGTTGGGAGAAAGATAAAGGGGCTGGAGGTGCTATGTAGGGCAGAGGGGTAAAGGGAAGGACAAGCGGCCCAGTGGGGAGAGTGGGGGATAAGAGGTCCTGGAGGGAAGAAGCCCAGCCTTCATAGGAGAGTTTAAAGTCTCTGGGAGCTCATGGGTTGGGAAGGGTTCCAGCTCAAGGGAACGTTTCTTCCTCAGCTAGTTCTGTTAACTGGTGAGTAGTCAGGGCCGCTCAACAGGGCTCTGGACACCATCTCCCATTTTTATGGTTCCCTGGACCGTGCTCCTCCCCCCAGAGCCTCCTCCCCCATCCCTCCAGGCCCTGAGAAGGCTCCTGCCTCCCAGACTGTGGGAAGCCATGTGGGGAGGATGCCCTCCTGGTGTCCTCCCCACCCCAGCCCTTCTTCCAACATAGCGACTACTGGTGCGGCACATCAGCTCACAAGGCTCCTAGAAGATTATCTTTATGCTTATAAAGAGCCAGTGGGGGACTCTCAGGGGCTCACTTTAACACAGGAACACATTTACTCAAAGACAACCCCTCCTTTTGGGAATAAGCACCTCCTGAGGGTCTGCTCTGGCAAAGTCCCTCACACACACCACTCCCTGTAACCCTTACACCGCTCCTGAGAAATGACTGCCGACGTCCTCATTTCACAAACGAGGACACTGAGGCTCAGATTTAAATGCCCTGCCTAGGAATGAGCACTGGAGTTTGTTCTCACACTAAAGGCCTCTAGGAGAGTTGCCAAAAGCTCAGCTGCCAAAGCAAGCAAGCAAGCAAGACCCCATGGGGCTTAAGGTGGAAGCACTGGGCCAGGCCGCTTGCCAGGAGCCCATCCTTCTCTAAGGCCAGCAGGTGTTTAGCGCTGGAAGTCTGTTCGGGAACAGAGGAGAGAGCCAGAGAGGGATACAGAGGGGGATTTTCAGAAAAAGCAGGGAAAAAACCTTGGTCCTGGAGAATTTAAATAGACAAATGATGGGGCTAGTGTCTGGGGCAGACTCGAAGGAAATGCCTTTAAAAAATGGGCTGCGTTCCCACCTGGGATGGCACAAAGGCTCTGAGGACGTGGCCAGAGAGCAAGCCTGCTGGCCCAGGTGCCCAGCGCTTGGTGGGCTCCCAGCAGAGTTTTCTGCCATCTGTAACATCTGAGCCTGATTTAAAGAGCAAAAGCAACGATCTCCAGTGTGTTGTTCCTACATACATAACTGTAATTTGTCAGCAGGAATACCGGTCAAACAGGGGAGGGGTGCACCCGTCTTTTGCTTTTGCTTTGTTTTCTCATACCCAAAGAGGAAGGAACTGCTGGGATAACTCTATGCCCTCCAAGTACCACACGTGTCCTGTGGTGGCTGCCAGAGGGGAAGGGACCACGGTGCAAAGATCTTGACCGCTTTGGGGACCACGCTCTAAAACCTCACGCCGTTCCTGGTCTGCAAAGCGCGTCTCCAGACTGGTCCCTCCTTCACCTGTGCATGCTGATGCTTCTACACACTTGTGCGGTCTCCCCTCTACCATCCCAAGCCGCGAGCGGGGCTCCCCAGGCAACCCAGGCCCCTACTCTGTCCTCACAGGTCCAGAATCTGGGGTTCAACCTGGAGATATAAGTTTCTGGCTGACTTAGCTCTGGTTCCATGTGTGGCTCTCTGGGGACTGGACTCCTCACTAGTTGGGGACTCTTGAGTGGATCTTGCCCCAGAGGAAGGGCTGATGGAGGTGAGAGAGGAAGCCAGGAGAGGGGGCTAAGGAGGAGTGGAGGGGAGAGGTGTGGGAATGAGGTGGGATTTCAGAGGTCTAAAGCAAATCCAAACACAGGATGGCCAGTTGAATTAAAATTTCAGATAAATAATGAATATTTTTTTACCATAAGCATATCCCCAATATTGCATGGAACATATGGCACGAAATATCTGGGACATACACACACACACAAATGCATCCATTGTTTATCAGAAATTCCAATTTAACTGGGCACCCTGTATTTTATCTGACAACCAGATTCCTGGGTCCTCCCGAGTCCCCTGTCCCATCTCTCATCCTGCCACCATGCACACTTCCTAAAAGCTGTATTTTTATTCTGCTACTCTCAGGTCAGGGGCCTCTCACCGTCTCCCACTGCTTCCATCCCAGAAGCAGCGTCCTCCTCTGACTGGTCAGCCCTCCCCAGCGCAGCCCCTCCCTCATGGCTGGCCTCCCCTGACCCCTTCTCCCCAAAGCCTCCTGCTGCTTCCCCAGTCACTGTCCTTCCCCTCTTCTCCTCCCGCTCTGGCTCCCGTGCCCATTCTGTTCTCCCTCCGTGGAACTCCCTCCCCTTCCTCACATCTATGTACATCCACCTGCCTTTCTCTTTGCTCCATTACTTGGTGCCTTGCAGACTTCAGTGCTGCGCAGTAGGCATCATTGTCATCTAAGCTCAGACCTGAGGCTTCCTGAGGGCAGGACCAGTTTGCTCTTCCTGACTCCTCAGCAATGTGGCTCTGGTGGCCTGAGGGAGTGGTGGGGGAAGGAGGGTTTAGTGGATGGCAGGAGGGGAGCGAAGAGCGGGGCAGACAGAGAAGGGCGGCAGGGGCAGGACAGAGAGGTGGACAGAGGAGGCCAAGGGGCAGGCAGGATGGGGGCCTCAGCGGGGCAGACCCCCCACCCCAAGGATCATGCTCCATGTCCACCAGGGCCTCTGGAATGGCCAGAGGAGGGGATGCTGGGAGAATGGGCTCTGTTGGATGCCCCCACCGCCCTGGCCCCAGCTGACTCCTGCCCCTTCTCAGTGGGTGGAAACTGGGCCTTGTGGAGGGCAAGGAACCTGTCTCTTGGACTGGGATGGGGGAGGTGGGTAGCGTGGGTGGGGGGCAGGGGTGGGCAGGGAAAGCCAAGAAGCCAAAAGAACAGTAGCAGAAAGAAGAGGGGTGGGAGATGGAGGCTGGGGGCTGGCCCTTAGGGAGCACCTAGGGGTGGGGGCAATGTGAAGAAGGAGGTTAAAAGCAGTCGGACACTGGTAAATTGGTGCGAGCACCGCCCTGTCCTGGGTGAAGCTAGTTGGTTTGTTATCTTTACCCACCAAAGCATTTACTTTGGTTAGTCGCCCGATCCACAAACACTTTCGAGGAGATGACATTACCGAAAGGGAGGAACATCTGCATCAGCTCAGCGTCCCCAAACTCCTGGGGCAGATGGTAGATGAACGAAGAGAGAGACAGAGGAGAGGTGAGCGAGTTAGGCAGCGGCAGCAGGGAGGGGGGCAAGGTTGGGAAGGGGGGTCTCATTCAAGATCCAAGGGCGGCCACTGAGGAGTGGGGACTGCTGAGCCCCAGTCTGAGCTCTGGTCTCCGCCCTGCCCTTGGGCAGGTCACTGAACCTCTCTGTGCCTCAGTCACCTTTGCTGCGAAATGAAGCTGTAACAGGGTGCCTGGCAACTCGCTCCAGGGGCGGAGCTGACAAGTGAAGGGGGCCACCGTGCCAAGGCCGGATCAGCCTGGGAGAGGAGGCGCTGAGGGCAGGGAAGGGAGACCTGGGAGGGTCTGCCCCCGCCGCCCGCCAGCCCAGCGCCTGCTCTGGAATCGCGCTGGGGCAGCCACGCCCGTGGCCACCGCCGCAGGCAGGCCCCAGCTTAGACCACGCCCACATAGTGGCCCACCTTCCTCCACTCCCCGGAGCCACTGCTTCCCATCCGGTGCACAAGGGTCCCTCCTTCCCCTCCCCCAAGCCCCACACTCAGCCCTGGCCCTGAGAGCAGAAATCAAGACTTCTCTTGCCTCCTCCAGCAGGCTACGTGCCCAGGAGGCGCTTCACCGCCTGGCTGCGGGATAAGCCTGCAAACCCACAAGCCTCCACGCATGGAGCTCCCCATTCCATGACAAGGAGAACAGCCCTGCTCCTTCTATTGCATGAACTACAGGTCAGGTTCCTCAAAGCACTTGAGATGTATGTTAAGTCACTTAATCTTCCTGCAGCCCTCTGAGGCAAGTGCTATCATCACTCCCACTCCACAGAGGAGGAAACGGAGGCCCAGAGAGGTTAAGTCACCTGCCAAACGTCACACAGCTGGGGGTGAGTGGATCCAGGATATGGACCCAGACCATCTGCCTCTGTAGTCTGTGCCTTCCCCTCTCTACCTATCATAAATCTCCACGCCCCAGAAACGCTGAACACTGTTGAGGCCTTTGGATTTCTGAAATTTCCAGACCGCTAAAGAGTTACATTTTCTTTTTAAATAACCAACATGCTCAATTTTCACTTTGAAATAGAAATCTTTCCAAGATGATTCGTCTATTTCTTGCCATTTTAAACAGAGTATGCCACATATTTTTAACCTTTTAAAACGTGGTCGTTCCAATGATTGTTTCCAACCTGCGGAGGCCATGCAAGGAGGGGGCTGCCTTTGTTAGATGTGTCCCAGAACCAAGGTGCTGACCAGAGGCTGGTAGGAACTAAGTGCGAGCTCGAAAAGTGAAGGTAGTGAGGCTCCAACGTGGGCAGCTATGTGGCTTTCATGGCCAGAACCCTGTGGTGCTTCCCTGGGACAGGTGAAGCTGCAGGTAACCCAGTTCGGGAGCAAGTCTCTTAACCCTAACTCTCCTCAGTGCTCCTTCCAAAGACTCCTCTGACCACCAAAGCCACCCTCTGAGCATCTGACCTCCCCGCCCCGCACCATCTGCCCTCCCCCTCCCACCCTCAGCCTCTGCTCAGGGGCCCAACCACTGTCTCCCAGGCAGACTGCCAGCTGACGGCGCATTCAGAACCGGCGCAAGTGCAAGGGTCCTGAGGCCCTGCTGCTGAATTCCCCCAAGCGCTGGTGACCCTCCCCTTCCCCCGTCTCCAGCCACACCAGGTTCTCACTGGTTCATCCTTGGGGAATGTGTCCCTTGGTGGTCCCCGGCTCCATGTAGGTCCCCAAGGGGTAGGAACCAGCTCAAACGCCTGATCTAAGCCATACGTCTTCCAGGACTCCCAGCTAGATAGTCCCCATATGCTCTGTCTCTTCCGGTGTTCCCTAAGTCTACAGTCTGTGGTCTGAGGCTCTTTCTGCTTTAGGTCTGGGAGGTTTTCCCTCCAACCAAATTGGGAGATCTAGGGATGAGGTATTAGCCTTCTCTTGTCCTCCTGTCTCTACTCCAGCACTGCCTTCCTTCCTCCTTCCATCCCATTCTTCAGGTCTTCCCTCATGCTCCACCCCATGCAGCCAGCTGCTTTGAATTTGGGACCCTCGCTTCAATTTCTGCAAGCTGCTTTATATGGATGTTATGTTTATTCAACGTAAAGATTCAAGAAGCCTTTGAGGCCAGGACCCCTAGGCTCGTCCCGTCAGTATGGTATGCAGGTGAGCTCCATAGGAACGGCTCTCCCAGCGCCAGCCTAGCACACCTCCTCCGTCCTTCACCCCTCATCAGGGAGCCTACACATTGCCTTCTACCCCCAAGCCCTCCCTGCATTTCCTCATCCACAGATCCTAGAGCGTCCAGATGGCAGCGAGGACTGTGGACATCAATCTGGTCCCACCCAGCCTTTGGAGAAATGGTGAAACAGGGATCCGGAGTCAGAAGATGGCTGCCCTGACCACACTGTGGCCCTGGGCGCAGCCAGGACTCCAGCATCCCTGGGGGTCACCTCGGCCCGTCGGTGGAGTGGACAGCCTCCAGGAATTCAGACATCTGTTGGTTTTCAGGCTCAACTCAAAGACAAAGTGTTGGAAGGAGGCTCTCCCCGGCAACCAGTGTGTCCAGGTATTTCAATGGCATCACACAGGGGGAGGAAACCATGACAGAAAGGGCCAACCACTGGCATGGCTGGAAGAACACAGCCTCCCTTCTCACCTGCGCCTCAGGCAACACTGTGGACAAGGCTTTGGGCTGGCTCCAGCCCACCCCAGCCTATCTCCCTGCCCCGTCCCATCCCCAGGCCCATGCTCACCTCATACTCCACAGCACCCATGCCTTTGATCCTGTTCTCCCTGCCTTGAATGTTTGTCTCCCCAGTTCTGTGTGCTGAAGACCTCACCCTCCGAGGCCCCCCGAGCCTCCTCTGATGACGCTGTCCCTGGTACCCTGAGCTCACTCTCGTATAAAGCCTGGTTCTGTGCACAACTGGGTCCACGATTCACCCCTCCCCATGCCCTGCTCTCCCATGGAGCCTTGTCCAATGCACAGTCAGGGAGAATGTGGACAACAGCTGGAGATCCTGAGATCTGAGGGCTGGCTGGGAGGGGACTGGTCTGGGGAGCAGGGCACAAGGTGGGGGTGGGGGGTGGGGAACTGTAGCCACTCAGAGATGGAAGGAAGGTCTGAGAAGTGGAGAGAGAGATGCATGGGGTAGAGAAGAGTGTAAGGCAGAAGGATCAGGGAGCAGATGGAGGGGCTCCCTCTGTGTAAGGCCAGTGCTAGGGCCTATCCTGTGTGTTGGTCAGAGCAGCACTGATCTGCAGCTGTGTGTGTGTGTGTGCGCGTGAGTGTGTGTGTGTGTGTGTGTGTAGCAGGGTTTAGAGACCCCTGAGCCCACAGGCTAGAGTGATGCAGGGCGCTGACTGCAGGCTGAGGGTGGGTCAGCCCAAGGCCAGTGGGGTGACAAAAGCAATAGCCCCTTTGGGCACAGCGCTCTGTTCTGGGCCTGGGGGGGGGATGGGCAACGCTCCTGGCCCCCACCCCTCCCAGTCCCCACCCCTCAAGGCTCCTACTCCTCGTGGCTCTGATCTGACTGACGTGGCACTGGAAGAGCCGGACTGAAGGGAGGGAGGCAGGGGCAAAGCAGGCTGGAGGGCCACAGCCCAGGAGCAGCCCCTCTGGTGGAGACAGAGCTGCGGCACCACGCCCTCCCCTCTTGAGCAGCAGGTGGCCCAGAGGGCACCCAGAGCTAGAGCCAGAGCGGGCCCAGCTTGCAGGCTGTGGGTGGGGGTCCCGCCACACACTCCTCTGGGTTCCTGCAGCTTGGCTCTCTGGGGCATGAAGAGATGATGATACGGATCTCAGGAGCTGCCCCATGTGCGTAAATCATGGGCAACTTTGGAGGGGTGACAGTTGGTGAAGGAAGGGCTGTGTGCATAGTGAGAAATCCATAGGAAATTGCTGGAGTTCCAGGGAGACTTGAGCTCCTTTGAGCGTCATGATTCCCTAGCGACCGTTGCTCTCTATCCTCATTTTACAGGTGAGGACTTCAAGGGTCAGAGGGCAGGAGGTGGCCAAGCTTGGTGTCAGACCAAGAAGGCTGTGCTTCAAAGCCCAGGCTCTCAGCCATCTGGGGCCTGTGTGGGGCCTGTCTGACCAATGCGTTTGGAGTAGCAGACCCCTGGGGTCCTTTCCAGAACTGACCTACCTCCCTTGGCTCTGGGAGGGTCTTCTGCAGGGACTACAAGCCGGCTACCCCCTGGCCAAGTGGGCTCCCGGGGCAGATGCGGGGGCCTCACTGGCAGGGTGACCTTTATCGTGGGGTGGGGAAGGCAAGACCTTGTTAGTATTCCAGCCCCTCACACTGATCTCTCTGTGAGCAGGTCCACAGAGTCCCTGAGGGTGGGCTTACTTCTCCAGCTTCCTGTGCGTCTCTAGGCTCTGGAATGGGAGGACACTGAAGGTCTTTATTAGATCCCAGCCTCCCAAACCCCACTGGCCTTGCCTGGCCTGCCCCGTGCCCTGTGCACACCAGGGCCTCTGGATGTGACTTTTTAGCAACCCCTTCTTCCACCAGGCTGCACTGAGGCACTTGCGCCCCCTCAGCGGCCCGTGGAGTCCCAGCCTGGGAGCTCCAGCTGTCTCTCCCGGTCACCCAGAGGATATGAGTTCTCCTCTCGGTGACGAACAGGACTCCTTACTCCTGCCCCACTCCGAGCATTTCTACTTCTCTTCCCTTCCTCTCCACTGGCCAAATCCTGTCTATCAGGGGAGGGGGACTCTTGGACTCCACCTCTTCCACGTTCCACCTTTCTGACCTCCTACCACTTGGGCTTGCAGAGCTGCCCTCCAGAAGCCCACCTCCATGCTTGGATTGGAGAGGGCTGCATCTTGCAATCCTGCTGTCTTCACACAACACACAAACGTGGTCACCTTTCGAAAGAAACAGCCCAGCCAAAGGCCAAGTGAATAGCCTCTTTGGGGACAACAGGGGGTGGGGAGGAAGCCCCAGCTCAAAGACTCACCTTCTCTCTGTTGCTGGGGGATCATTGGAGGTGGCTGAGGAAAGGCCTGGCTTATCTGACCATAGGCAGCAGGGTAGGCGGCTGCTGGAGGGCCAAAGAGAAGAGGCAAGAGGGAGAAACGGCAACAGTGACATGGAGAGAGACAGAGTGAGAGGCAGGAAGAAAGAGAGAAACTTCAGTGTTGAGCAGTAAAAGCAGATCAGCCAAAAAGGGCATTTTAGCTTAGCCAGTTAAGATAAAGCCAGCTGAGTGTGCGCGTGTGTGTGTGTGTGTGTGTGTGTGTGTGTACGCGTGTGAGCTCACAGGCTTGGGGAAAGGCAAGTTTATTCTGCAACAATGGCCAACCCACATGCGTGGATAACCCACAATAATGGATCACCAAAAACACTGGCATGCCCGGGCCAGATCAGCCACACCACGGGGACCCCCACTGTCTGAGCCACAGATGACTCTGGTACACATTCCCTGGCCCACTCAGACGGCACTGGGGATCCCGCCAGGGGGTGGTCCCCAGGGGCAGAGCGCTGAGCTGGACAAACCTGGTGCTTTCTGCATTCCACGGGGAAGGGTCAGAGGCGGGACAAGAATGGCCGCCCCTTCCTCAGCCTGGCCTGGCTCCCAAGGGTACAGCATGTGAGGTCAGAGCTCAGGGTCCCAGCAGGTGGAAGAGCTTCCCCTGACCTCCGGATGTGAAAGGCCAGCTTCACCAGAACCCCCACATTGCCCTCAGGGGAGATCTCACTGGCTCTTTCTGACCTGGCCAGGCAGCAGGAGACCGGCGGCCAGAGATGATTATGGTGTGTGTGAGAGACAGAGAATCATGGCCGACAGCGTGCCCTGGGCTTCCTACAGTGGCTCACCGCCTTCTCCCTCTGTGACCTAAGACTGTCTGCTCGCCCCAAGGATGTCTCTTCTCGGTTCTCCTTTTCTCTACCTCTAGCTGCCTACCCTCCCTTGTTCCCTGTCATCTTGCTGGAGCCCCACTCCTGCTGCCTGTGTGTGGCAAGGGGGGAGGGGGGCGGGGAGGCAGAACTGCTTCACTTCCAGGGTCACTCCTTCCCTTACATCCGAGCATCTACACTTGCCAGGCCAGTGATGTGAACTCTGGCCTCACCCCCAGCGGTGCCACAGGGCTTGGGGCTCCTGGACAAATCAGCCCCGGCAGCACCATGCTGGGGGCGGGGGCGGATATCTGGCCTCACCGATGAGTAACTGCCCAGCAAGGTCAGGGCTTCGGCCTGGCTCACCTACTCCTCTGAAGTTCTGACCACCCACCACCGCCAAGGGTACCCCGCCGTCGCAGGTAAACTTTGCCTGAATGCTAGGGGGGAGCTGTCCAGGCGGAGGGGGTCCTCTCCCCAGAGAGCCCTCCCTCCACCTCCCTTTCCCCTCCCCCCCCCAGCTCTGGGCCCAGGCCTGGGGTGGGAGGGGGGCGCTGGCCCCCAGGCATGAGTACTGGGGACGTGAGGATACTAACGACCTGCGTACTGCTGCACTCCAGCGTAGGCCTGCTGCAGGGGGTCCGCGGCGGTGGGGCTCTGCGCTGCAGGGGAGCCAAGGAAGCAGAAGTCAGCGGTGCCCACCCAGAACAGCCTCTCCCAGCCATGCCACACGATGATGCTGTGGCCGCACAGCTCTTCCCAGCCACTGTGGTGTCTGTCGCCACCCTGCCTGGGGGCTGGGGAACGCAGGCCGCTGCCCGTGGGGGGAGGGTAGGGAGGATGGGTGGCTCACTCAGAAGGCTGGGAAGGGCTGGGAAGGGGATGCCAGAGGAGGCCCTGACCACAAGGGGCTTGATGGAAAGATCCCCGAGTGACCCGGTCCTGGAGAAGGGCTGAGGGACAGCAGGTGAGGGGGCTAGAAGCTACCAGCACAAGCTGGGGGCAGATCCCCCAGTAAAATAAAGGCCACGGGAGGCTTCATCCCTCCACTCTGTCCTCAAACCCAGGCACCTCTCCATTAGTCTCCGGGAGTTTGCATCAGGCATGGAGACCTTGCACTCGGAGGCCACGCCTGGGACACCCTCGTGCAGGTGGCTGGGAAAGGGGTGGTCCCCATTGAAACTGAAGCACCACAAGACCAAGGACCTTCCTCCCACCTGATGTCATGAATCTGGGATGTCTACTGCCCAGTGTGAGGAGAGGAACCTTAGGCTGATACTCTGGCAAATAATCTGGAGAAGCTGGACTAGGGAGAAGCCTTGGCTCATTTCTGTGGCCTCTGTTGTGTCTACAGGTGCTATGGGTAAAGGTGGTGTGGCACTACCCTTGGTGACCAAGGCCGCTGATGACTGACGTGGTAGGGGGCTGGCCCTGGAGGCCCAGGGAGGTGAGTGGGGACAGATCCACCCTCAGTATGTTTGAGGCAGACCAGATAACAGAGTGAGGCAGGAAGAAAGTTATCTGGGCTTATCTGCTGGCACCCCAGGCCAGCCAAGCTACTTGGTAGTGCTAGGTTTTGGGGCCCACAGACAGGGAAGAATTCCCAAACATCCCTTCTGAGCTCTTGTCCCAAAACCTCTCAGGAACATTCCACTAGAACAACAGCTCCCGAGCTTCAGGGGAGCCAAGGGAAGATCCTGGGGCGATAGTCTTTGGACACAGCGTGGATGGCAGCAGGGAAGCTGGGCCCAGGACGGCACTGCTCAGAGTGGGGAGTTGAAGATGGGTCAGGACGCAGGTCTGTTCCTGCCGGGGGTTATCCGGGACAAAACCCTATCCCTCTGCGTCCCTCAAAGCGGAGACTGGAGCCAGTAGCTCCCAGTGGTGGGGTGGTGATGGTGCTTGCTGGGCTGGTCTTCTCCCTCCTGCTCCCTCTGTCTGACCCTCTACCAGCCCCAACTCTCTGGATGGCCCTGTCTAGCTTTGTGCCCTTAGTCTTCCCAGCTGCTCAAACACAAAGTGCCTTTATGCAAATTAGAAAAAGGTGTCTCTTCCTCCGGCCAGTGTAGTGGCCTAAGGCAAAATCTAACCTGCAGGACTTCCATGGCAGCTCCCCCCAGGGCAGTGCTCAGCAAACACTGTCACAGAAGGAGGGAATGGTCCTGAACAGTTGAGAGAGCTGCCCCTTCAGGGGTGTTACATGGCAGTGAAGGCCACACTGTGTGCTTCAAACATGATCTCCATGAGCGAGAGGAGAGAACAGAGAAGCTACCCAGGGCTAGGAAGTGGAAAAAAGCATTTCTGAGACCCCTCTCCACTTCTCTGCTTAATGACCTCATTAGTAACTGCCAAAGAGTGAACACTTTGAAGGATCTCGCTCATTACAGCAGCTCCAAACTCTGCATTTAAAGATGGTAAATTAATTTTTTTAATGTACTACTTTTCTCCTTTCCTTCCCTCCATCCCTCCCTCCTGCTCTGGCAGGGAATTGTTTATGGGATGTGGCAGATTGTTACAAATGGGGGAAAGGAACATTTCCAAATTCCATGAGGGAAACAGCTCACAGATGCTGGTGGGGGTGGGGAAGAAACAGGTTTGTCAAAATCCAGAGATCCAGATGGGTTTGCAGGCAGGGAGGAGGGGGAAATTAAACCACCCAGATGTGTTGGGGACTGGATCTCCCAGCCCGTGAGCCTGAGCAGCGAGGAGCCCAAGAACCAGAGACTGGTGGGGTCTCTCCCACCTCCAGCTTGCCAAGCCCCTCCCTGCCTCCCTGGCCGGGAGGGAGTCTTCACCCTTCAACAACATTCCAGATCCTTTGGACTTGCCACTTCACTCTGGGCTTCTCTGGCCTCTTATCTATGAAGTGAGGAGAGAGGTGTGGAGCAAGCACTGGGATCAGCTCAGAGACAACTCCAAGGTCAAAGTCAGGAAATTCTCTTCTAGCTAGCACAGTGACCTTGCACTCTGCTGCTGGTGGAACTTTCATATTCCATGGCTGTCTGGGCCTCACTCCAGACACTGAAATCAGAATCTCTGGGCTTCTGTGATTTCACAAAGTCACCCGGAGGATTCTGATGAGCAACCAGAGTAGAGGGCACTACTTTGCGACCCAAGCTGACCTCCTCTGTCCTAGTTGGGCCAGCCTCCTTACCAGCCCCTGCCCCTGCCAGGCAGCCCCCCACCCCAGTCTCTGGGCCTCCAGGACAGCCCCCTCCACAGGAGTGTGTTCCTGGTTCATCCTTACCTCTCTAAGTCCTACCCATCTGTTACAGTTGCTCTGGGCCTCCTCCTCAGGAAGGTGTGCTGAGCTTCTTCAGCCTACAGAACTCTCCCTTCATTTGAATCCTTTAACAACTCGAAGCAGAGAATGTTCACTTTTGTTGACACTCTGTTCTGCTTTATTGTCTCATTATGCTGTCAATGTATATTGTATTCCTGGCTGACTTTGACCTCCCAGGGGATAGGCCCATGTCCTGTTCTCCTTCTGGGGGTCCCCCTTTCATCTGGCACAGGCTGGTGCTTACTAGTACTTATGGGGACTCTGTAACCTAATCATCTGCCCTCCGGGAAGGAAGACAGCACTCTTCACAAGTCTATCACGTTGCCCCTTGACAGTCTACTCTAGGGTTTTAGGCCCAGCTTTCCTGCTCTCCTGTCAGTCCATCCTCAAAAGCAGAGAGAACAGCTACTTCAAGTCAACTGGACACTCTCACCACAAGAGAAATGTTAAGTTCGAGAGGAACAAAGTTAATCAGGAGCAGGCCTCCTGGATCTTGTGTGCCAGAATTTATGCCGGATGCTCTCGGGTGCTAGCCAAGGTTCTGATTCCCTGTCCGAAGTGCTGACTGTGGTTGTGTGTGGATCCAGGGACCCAATGGGTACGCACAGGCCAGATTGCCAATTTATGTGCCTTTGCTTCCTTCCTACAAGAGTTTTTTCCTACTTAATGCTAAGTACGATTATCCTCTTAGCATCCGTCTCCTCACTTCCTATGGGTCAAATTCACTCTCAATTAATTTGCAGTTACTAGCCTGTCTACCTGGTTGTAAAACTGTATCTATTCTCGGTCCTGACAGAGCTCCACAAATGGGCTTCTTTCTCACCCTCAGATTGACACCTCTCCAAGAAGGAGAATTTGGTCTCTTCATCCCAACCAAGGGCTCCCTGAAGGAGGGCAAGAGGCTAGGTCTCTCTCATCACATTTGGGGTTCTACTAAGGAAGAGGCAGAGGGTAGGAGCCACATGTTCCCTGTTAGAACACCAAGGGAAGAGATGGAATGGATGAGGAGTGTGCTGCATGAGGAAGGAACGGCTACCAGATATGCTTACCTGGGTAGGGGTGGATGCCGTTAGCAAACACAGCTTCCGCAGCAGGTTGCCCGTTGGCCTGTGGGGGGAGGCCGGTGAAGCCGTTCACCCCAATGGGGGACGGGATGCTAGGCACAGCTGGTGCAGTGATGCCCGGAGGGGTGCTGCCACCTGATTCCAGAGGTGGAGAGGGGTGGAGGAGGAGGGGAGGCAAGCGGAACCAAGGTGAGGAAGGCCAACCCATGGAGCTCCACCCGTTGGCTCCAAGGGCCTGGGAATAGACCTAGACTTTACCTACCAACTCAATTCTATCTGTGAATCAGGCCTTGGATTATCTCTCTGTATGGTAACACCACTCATCTCAACTGTCTCCACCCTTCAAGGCAGAGTCCAACTCCAGCCTACCCCATAAAGACTTCCCTGACCAGTGACTACAGCATGATCTTGGACCTGCAGCACATAAACTATTCTCAGTGTCCTTGACTTTGGCCACACTTAATTTTCCTTTCATCTTTTTCAGTGATTGTTGCTCACCCTGGCTAAGACAGGATGGGCTGGCCCTTGTATAGTCAGGAAGGGGCTTCGAAGTTGCTGGCTCTGGTCTCTTGTCTGGATCATGAAGGGGCTGATCTGCCTCCTTACCAAGGGTTTTGCTACTCAGGTGGAAGAGGTCTTAATTCTGATGTTCCCTTGCCCTTAAGGAGAAAGCCCTTTGCAGAGTCCACAGTCAGCCCTGTTCATACACAAAATAGACACTTGGGCCTCCTCCAGTGGAGGCAAAGGCGATGCTCACTGTGGCAAGGGTAAAGTCAGGGTCAGATGACAATATCCTGTGCTTTCCTTATGCCAGGTGGGTGGAGCCCAAGGTGTAGATGGCATGGTGATTTTATTGGAAAGGGCCTTCCTCTTCATGTAGGAAGCAGGGTCTCTCTACAGCTCCTGGATATCAGGAAGGCTGCCAGTGTGGTGTGGGTACGGAGAGTCAAGGAAGCTTGATGAATGAGAGCTTGGGGTGTTGGGGCCAACCCTTGGGATTAGGCACTAGTCAATGGCACTATTGACATTTGAGGCCAGATATTTCCTTATTGTGGGGAGCTGTCCTGTGCATTGTAGGATGTTGGCAAAATCCCTGTCTTCTACCTACCAGATTACAGTAGTAGCCCCATCACCACCAGTTGTGACAATCAAAAATGTCTCAGGACATTGTCAGATGTCCTGGGGGGCAGGGGGACAAAATTGCCCGGGTTGAGAATCACTGAACTGAACTCCGACTGGCTTAGTTGGTTAAGCATCTGCCTTCAGCTCAGGTCATGATCCCAGCATCCTGGGATCAAGTCCAACATAGGCTCCCTACTCAGCGGGGAGCCTGCTTGTCACTCTCCCTTTGCCCCTCCCCCCAGCTCAGGCTCTTTCTTGCTGGCTCTCTCTCTTTCAAAAAAATAAAATAAACAAAATCTTTATTAATTTTTAAAAATTAAAAAAAATTTAATGAACAAGATTTGTGAAAGGGATTATTTCTAAGCCCCCTGTCCTTTAATGACTCCTGAGGTCCTCTCTGGCTTATTGTGCAGTTGTCTTGGGAAAAGCCAATGAGTCTAAGTTGGGTTAAAGGAAAATGAAAAAATGGGGCTCCTTCTGCAGTTAGGCCAGGAACCTAATAAGGTCACAGAATGGGCAGGGCTCTTTACCCCTCAGATCTCAAAGGGAGGTGTTTTCATGTGAATTTCTTTCTAGAGATCTATAAAAGAGAACGAGATGAGTTGTTTCTTGACATGGCTCAATAACTTGAGTGAAACTGTCACCACCCTGAAATCATGTCATTGACAGCATGGGGCCCATAGCCCCTCTTCCCTTAGGTCCCCTGGGATTAGAACATTCTTAAGACAAACTTCTGGAGGATGAGGCCTGCTTGGGCCCATAGATGTGTGCTCTTGCCATAGGAAGGTCCCCTAGGAGACAAAATTGGCCAATGAACAGGTCCCACCCTGAGGCCAGCTGCTTTCCTGCCTGGCCAGGCCCAGTGTTGGCCCTGCCCACTCACCTGAGGTTGGGGTCATGGGTGCGGCCGCCAGGCCATTCATGTTGAGGGCCGCCATCTGCTGCATCTGGGCGGCGGCGAAGGCAGCCATGGGGTTCAGGTAGCCACCCTGTGCGACTGACGCCATTAGTGCCGCTTGCTGCTGCATCAGCTGGGACAGAGGAAGGGGAAAAAATATCATGCGCTTCCAGGGGGGCAGCCCTCCCCACCAGGGGGCTCATGTCCCAGAGACCAGCCTCCCGGGGGCCCGAACCCCAGACAGTTCGGCTCCATCCCCCCACCCCCACCGCCTGACAGAACTGTAATCTTAAGTCATGGTAGGTCTTAGGGACTCTAAAGTTGCGGGGGGGGGGGACTGGCTTCACAGGTGCTGGTCAGCCCGGTGAAAGCTCTGTCGCTGTGGAGATGTGACACCCAAGGCTCTAGAGGCATGGTAGAGAAGCCTCTGGAGGACTAACTTGGCATGGATTTGTTTAAAATGGTCCTAACTTGGAGTCTGCTGGGGAGAAGCAACAGGAGGGTCATGACTCGAGCTCTAGGCACTCCCAGTGTTCTCATAAAGGTGAGTGAGGACTGGGCATGTTGTGGGCAGGGCCAGGTTTGGACACTGCTGAAGAGGGGAATCCTGGTCTACTTCAGTGCCACGCATATGGGGGCTGTGGTTACAAGTCTGGGGCGAGGGGCAGCTCGGGGGAGATGCGGACAGAGGCCGATCCAATGTGGAAGGAAAAAATGGGCGGCCAGCAGCAGGAGGCAGGGTCTGGGGGGACAGCAGGTGAAGTGCAGATGTGGGAGACCGCTGCCAGGAATGCCCAGAGGCCTGAGGACCCCTTCCATGAGTGAGGGCAGGAGGAGAGCGGTGACAAGCAGACACCTGGGCCTCTCTCACTGCTTCCAAGAGCTGCTTCCTAGGGTTTGACTAGCAGAACAGCGCTGAGGTAACCCACCTTGCTGCCTGGCTCAGAGGCCTTCTCTCTAGCTCTTCCCCTGTAGAACCAGGGCAGCAACCCCCTCCTCCAGGCAGCCACCCTGTATCAGCCTAGCCTTCTCTTAACCCCCTCTGGCGTCTACTCCCTGGGTTCATTCCTCACCACTCCTCACGCCCCAGGGCAGCAGGAGATGCTGGGCCAGGAGCAGGGCTCCCCTCAAGCACTGTTAGGTGGCCTTGGTGTTTGGGGCTGTGAGCAAAGTGAGCTAGAGAACAGCTGCCCCCCCCACCCTCCCGGCTGCGCCCCCACTTACTGCCTGTGCATAGGCGCCGTAGGCCCCGAAGGGGATGGCCATGGGGTTGAACATGCCCATCTGGCCAGCCATCTGCTGCATTCGCCGCATCGTGCGCTCCTTGTCAGTGTCGGCAAACTTGACCACCAGACTGGATGAGGCTCCCTGTAGCCATTACTGCGCGTGAGGCCCACTTGCCCCGGCTGTCTCCTCTCCCAGCTGTCCTTCCCCCAGCCTGGACCCACCCGATCCTCTCCAGGGAGCTCGGGGCGCGGGGTGGGGCTAACCGAAGCTAGCTCCCACGCTTGCACTCTCCCAGGCGTCTGGGATCTTAACCCCGCCACGGGCGGTTTTTATCCAGGGGCAGTCCCATTCCTTAACAATCTGGGCCTCGGAGTCCTCGTCTGAGAAATGGGGATACTGATAACGCCTTCCTGACTCTTGGGGAGGCTGTGACCGCTGCACGGGTTGGCACGGGTTGGCACGGGTTGGCACGGTGTGCAAGGAGCGCAAGGGCAGGCGGGGTCCTGCGGGGCTCTCCATCCCTCCCGGGCCCCGGGCCCACCCCCGGCCCACCCCCGCTGGCCCCACTCACCGGCATAGTCTGGCTGCCGTGTAGGGCGTTGATTGCGGCTTGCGCCTCAGCATGGGAGGAGTACTTCACAAAGGCGCACCCTGGGGGGACGGGAGAGGCTGAGCCCCTGGCGCCAGGGCCCCCAGGAAGGCCAGAGAAGCACTATAGGGCTGAGACGCAGGGCACGGGCGGGGCCGAGGGGAGAGGGCGCATCCCAGATGAAAGCAGAATGGGTGACCCACAGAGACTGAGAAAGAGAGACACCGAGAAACAGAGACACAGAAAGACCTGGACCGGTGGGAGAATTAAAAGACCCCTTAAGTCTCCCTGCCCCTGTCTGGACTCGGCTAGCGGCCTTCCCTTATCCCCAGGCCGGATGGCCTGGCCCCTTCCAAGCATGCTTCCCTGGCTCCCCGTCGCGGGTCGCGGCCAGCTGGAGGCGGCCCAGGACCCGGCGGTCAGTGAGGTGCCCAGCCGAGGCCTCACCCGCCCGCTCCGCCGCCCCGCCCCCACGAACCCTTGCTGTTGCCATCCGGCCCACGCAGGATAGTACACTCCTCAATGTTCCCGAAGGCCTCAAAGAGGCGTCGCACGTCGTCCTCGGACTGCTGCTTGTTGAGCATGCCCACAAAGAGTTTTCTATCTTCTGGAACAAAATTAGGAGATGCTTACCCGGGCCAGGGGAGCCGGGCTGGCCCGGGGCTGGCCCGGGGTAAGAGGGCACGACCGAAGAGGAAGGGGGTGGGGGGGGTAGGGAAGAACTGAGCAGGGGAGAGGGCTCATAGCTGGAGGGGGAGGGCTGGGGCGTAGCTAGAGCAGGACCGGTCACAGGGTGAGGGGTTTGGGGAAGAGGGAGAGCATAGCCAGAAGAGGAGGTGAAGAAGGAGGGATTGGGTCAAGGGAGCTGGATGGCAGCGACTGTGCCCCCTCCCGCCCAGAGGGAGCAAGGCCACTGGTCTGGTGACTCACCTATGGCACACAGATGGCCCACGGGTGGCACACGGGTTGTTTGGACAACCCTGCATTGCCTTCCTCCATCCTCTTAGACACACACTATCTTCTTGAGCCACCTTCACCCACAGATGCCAAAATTAACTCACAACAGGCAAGTCTGCCACAGGGCCTTTGCACAGGCTGTTCCTGCTGCCCAAAGTACCTCCCATATCACAAGACTGAATTCTTCTCTTCTTCTAGGTCTCAGTTTAAATATTGCTTCCTCATCAAGGTCCCTCCTTCCTGCTCTCTTTTATTCTGTTTCAGCTCCTCCCTCTCATGGCCCAGATTTCAAAGGACAATCATTTACTGCCTTGCCTGTGTCTCTGGTTTCTAACTTCCTGCCCCCACCTCACATCCTCTTCCTGGAGGAAGAGACCAGGCGTTGGCTGGAACAGCATATCTGGCACACAGTGGGCCCTCAGCAGGGAGTTATGGAGTGGATGGATGAAGGCCCTGTACCATTCCCAGGGTCACACCTTCTTTCTATCTCACATTGTTTTTTACCTCCATCTGGTGTCCCTTCCTTGGTCTGGCCCTTCCTATTTTGTGCTTCTAAATTCAGCCCTGGGCACTGTGGGGTCCCTGTTCCTGAAGGCTGGGCTCCCTCACCAGCCTCCCTCTACCCATGTGTTGAGTCCCAAGTGGTTTGTTGACACCACTTGGCCTGGCCTTGTGCTGAGGGGAACAGGGATCCTGCTGGACTGTGTGGATCTGCAGCCCCGCTTGTGGCGGCCAGATTTCCCATCCCACAAGGTTACTGCATCTGCCCTGAACTCCTCCCACTGAGGTGGGGTCTGTGGTCCCTCCCCTTGAATCTGGGCGGGTCTGTGACTGCTCTACCCAATAGAGAAGGCAGAAGTGATGCCTGCTGATTCCCAAGCTGGGTCATAAAAGGGATCGGCTTCTACTTGCCTGTCTTTGAGCCTGCTTTCTCTGTGGAAGCCAGCCCCCCTGCTGTGTAGAAGTTACAACTAGCTGGCAAGGCTGTCCCCATGGAGAGGAACCCAGGCCCCCAGCTGACAGCCCACATCGACCACCAGACCTGGCGTGAATGGGTCTGCAGATGATTCCAGACCCCCGCCTCTGAGTCTTCCGGCTGAGGCCCAGACATCCTGGAGCAGAGATAGACCTTCCGCACTGGGCCCTGTCTGAATTCCTAGCCAGCAGGGCCCATGAGTGTAACAAATGGTTGTTTTACACCACTCAGTTTGGGGCCAAACTGTTATGCAGCCTTAGTGGCGGGTGGAATCCCTGCAGTAGCAGCACTCCGCAGGTGCGCGCTTCCATGTTTGTGGACTCTCTGACTGACAAACACAGGCACACACAGCCAAGGCTGCAGAGATGTGCACCCCCACCTTGCCAATGGCCTTGAGTTCCTGGGTCCTCGGAAGGTGAGAGCATTCTGGGACCATGTCCTTTTGTGCTCAGGCTGGTTGGCACCTCCGGCCCCAGAGAGACCCCCACCCCGCCCCCACTGCCGGTGGAGTTCACATAGAGCTGAGGGGCTGTCCTCGGGTCTGGAGCAGAGCAGGGGAAACCAACAGGTCCCTGCACTGCTGTGATGAGGGAACAGAAGGCAAGCTGAGGACAAAGCAGAAACTGACACCCTGCAAACCGCCCCCCCCTCCATGGAATGTATGTGACACTCCTCAGGCACTGCCCTAAAGGACAAAGAAATAGTCAACCTATAGAGACCAGAGTCTCCCTCAGTTTACAAATCCCTTAGCGATTTACAAGAACAAAGCATTTCTATCAATAACCTAGCTTCCGGAAGGGAATGTAGATACAATCAAATGTCCTTATAATCTGCAGCCTCCAGGGAGTTCCCAACCATCTTAATGTTAACGCCTTGCTAGAGGGAAAAACAACCTTAACTTGACAGTGGCAAGGCCTCCGGTTTCCTGTGGATCTTCTTTAACATATGGAAGTATTTTCTCAACCTCCCTTTTACCTTACCTCCTCCAACCCCATGGTATATAATCAGCCACCCCTCACAAGCCGGGGCAGCAGCTCTTTCTGCCCATGGGGCCTGTCCCCGTGCTTCAATAAACCACCATTTTGCACCAAAGACGTCTCAAGAATTCTTTCTTGATCGTGGGCTCCGGACTCCACCCCACTGAACCTTACGTCTATTCCACAACCTCAACAGCTGTATAGGCCACCCCTGAGTCCTCCTCTTCAGGAAGCCCTGACCTCTGCCCTGCTAGTAGCCCTTAGCCCAGAGCACTCAGCACCCGGCACCTTCTCAATGACGGCATGACCCTGAGTCCCAGAGCCTTCCATGCCGCACAGGGCATCATTGCCAGCTCCTGTTACCAGTTCTGGGCTGGGGACCACCGGCCCTGGCCTTCACCAGTAGTGGACTTCAGCCAAAGCTCTGGGGCCTGGAGCCCCGGCCCTGCAACCTGCCCCTGGGTGGGCTGCTTGACTTGGCTTCTGGGGCCATTCCAGGGCCAGGCACACCCCGGCCCCATCTCAGGGCTCTGAGACTCCAAACTCTGGGCTGGGAAACCAAGAGGAAGGAAGGAGACAGAGAGGGAGGGAGAGAGGGAGGGAGAGAGGGAGGGAGGAAGGAGCGGTAAAGATGAGGAGGGATGGGGGGAGATGGGGTTAGGGGCAGAAGGAGAAGGAGCATGGCAGAAATGGAGGGAAAAGAATCAGAAACAGACAAAGAGGGGCGCCTGAGTGGCTTAGTTGGTTGAGTGTCTGCCTTTGGCTCAGGTCATAATCTCAGGCTCCCTGCTCAGGGGGTGTCTTCTCTCTCTCCCTCTGCCCCTTCCAGGCTCATGCTCTCTCTCTCTCTCTCAAATAAATAAATAAAATCTTAAAAAGAAGAAGAAGAAACAGAGAGCAGAGATGGGCAGAGGAGAGGGCAGAGAGAGAGGAGAGATGTTCAGGGGCTTCTGCTGAGCTCCCCGGGGCAGCAGCCGCATTTTGCAGGAAGTGGACAGAGCTTTTCAAGCCTTCAGGGGGTTCCTGAGCCATCACAATTCTGTGCTCCAGGCCGGCCTAGGGCTCCCTCTTGCCCCCCCCCCCCCCCCGCNTCTTGCCCCCCCCCCCGCCCGTGCCTTTTAAAGACTCCAATTAAATGGGATTTCCGGAAAGACAATGAAGTGAAACCCCCTGCCTCCAGCTAATCCCTGGCCCTCCTGCTTAGAAATTCCGTCTCCACCCCGGGAAGGAAAGAGGGAGGGAAGAGTAGGCCCCTCCTCCACCTGAGCCTGATTTAAATGCTGGGACTGCAGCCCCGCGCCTCCTCCTCTCTCCTGACGTCTGAATGTACTCCTTTATTATCATTATGACAGCCTTCTGATTACATTAAAATTCATCCACACGTGCCTTTCTACCCAGCCACTTTCCTTTTGCCAGTTTTTTTCCCCCCTAGTTTTTTCTTCCTCTCCCCTGAAATCTTGCCTTCCTTACAGTTCTTGGTCTAGACCAGAGCCCTTCCTTCTGGAGCACTTTCCAAACATGCAGGGGCAGGCTCCTCCTCTCCCTGACCACCCAGATCTCCCCAGGGAAACTGCAGCTAGCCTTGCCTTTCTGGAAGACTGCAAGGAACTAAAGAAATCTGCTCCATCCTTACTCCCCCAGGGATTCTCGGGTGACCCCACACCCACTCAGATGTTGGTGGTTTCCAGGATCCTCAAATGCACCCGTTTCCCCTCTTCATTTCCACTGGGCTTTGGTGTGATTCTAAGGGTTCTCTTTCAGACCAGAGGCTGGAAGGGCTCTGAGTCCAAGGGGGATTCTCTTGCGGGCCCAGGCCCTCAGGCTAAACCCCAGCTCCCTTGCTTTGCAGCTGCATAACTGCTTCCCACCTGGGTCTTTAGGTCTTCCAAATGGGAATACTCAGTCCTGCCTCAGGTGGTAGATGCTAGGCTTCCAAGGGATTCTACAGGGACAGGACCTGGTGAGCAGTAACAACAGCAAGGGCCACTACTCCAGGGTTCTCTATCCAGGAGGAAGAGGAAATAGAGTGCCACCCCCCTTCATTTGCCCTACCCTGATTTGGTCAGGAGGGCCACCCCCTGCTGTGTGTCCTAGATGGGGAGAGGTCATCTCTGGGGGGACCAGACTCAGGCTGTGACTGACCAGCCGAGATGGACAACCTCCCCCTGTCACCCCATCCCCTGTGACCTCCTCCCCCCTCTGGCTACTTTCCCACGGCACTGTCCCCAGATGGTCTCAGATGACCAATGGTACCATTTGTCTTGGATCTGATGCCAACCTAGTGAGATGAGTCAGAGGATGACTCAGTTTCCCCAGCCTGTTCCTGCCCTCTCTAACATCCACACAGACCCCTAACTCCTGGGACAGGCCAAGCAGTCCCTGAGCACAGCCTGCCTATCTGAGGTGATGCAGGGTCCCTGGGTGATGTTCTCACTCTCCCCTGTAAGCCCTGGGCCTTAAGTCCATTGCCTCCCACGCTTGCGATATGGGGGTGTTGCTGCTCCTTCAGGCAGGTAAGGAGGCCGGGAGAGACCGCAGAGCTGGGGGGCTGAAAATGCCCCTGGGTGGGAAGTCATGGGGCCCAAAAATGTGAACAAGGGGAGGCTAGTGACTAGAACCCAGTATCCTCCCCTCAGCAGAGCCCAGCTTAGGGTAGGGGGTTGCAATATGTTCATATTCTGACTCCCAGGGTGGAATCCAGTCCCAAACCTCCCCGACCCTCTAGTATTCACATGGGCTCCTCCTGTCAAGGGACAGAGAGCAAGGGAGCATGCTCCTCAGTCGTTCAACTGTTTTCCAGCACTTTCTCTGTGCCAGACGCAGCTCTAAGCACTGCTCCTGCAAAAGTAACGAGAGAGGTGAATCTGCTCACTGGAGCCCTGCATCCACCCCTGATGGGGAGATGGCCCATCTATAGCAGGCCGCTGCAAACAAGGCAAAGCCCGCGGGGGCTGCCACACTGTGGGCCGCAGAACTAGTGTGCCGTCCCCCCAGTGAACAAGGCCACAGAGTGGCGGAGCTGGAGAGGGCCCCGGAGAGCGCCTGCAGTCCCAGCTCTTTGCAGATGAGGAAGCTGGAGCAGAGAGGTCTCTCCAAAACACGTAACTGCAGCCTCTGTGGGTTTCTTGACTTCTGGATCCCATAGCCCCTTGCTCCTGCCTCCCTGCTCTTTTCAAAAGTGAGTGCCCGTGTCTGTGGGGGTGGGGAGCACCTGCGGTTCTGGGGAGCGGGAGTGTGACACCCCAGAAGGGCCAAGCAACGAAAGGTGGGCACTATTCCTCGGCCCTGTCTGCACCCAGAGAGGGCGATTCTGCTCTCTGTGCCCTGTGTCCTCCCGCCACTGCAGGGACTGGCAAAGTCTACACCACCCCCCAAATAATGCATGGAAAAAGTACCCAGTCCTGTGTCAAGTGAAGGGGGTTCACAGCCACTTTGAGAATGGCCTGGGTCACAGCACCTGCCCTCCCTCCTGTGTCCACCTCTGTAGGCTCCTTCAGAAAGCATTTATTGAGCACCTGCTGTGAGAGAGGACAGCCAGGAAATGGCTCTGGACTGCACACCAGAGGGTGGGGAGTGTCTACGTGCTGAAGGTTTCCAGGAGGAGGGGGGCTGCAGTTATGCTGTCCAGAGGACAGGTGCGGGTGGGGGAGGGGGCTCCAGGCCTACCACAGAATTTGAGCAAAGTCTGAGAGGTGGGAGGGACCCCTTGGGCTGCTCTTGTCACCCACTCTGAGAGGTCCCTGCATGCCAACAGGGCTAGTAATGGGGGGACCTGCTCAGGTTCGATTTTGCTCATTTCTGGGGGCCTCCTGCCGGCTCCCCTCCACCAGCACACACCTCTCCCATTCCTCTGGCCTCACGAGTCTTTTTTATTTTCCCAGAACCTCAGTCTAATTAAACTTCAATTTCCCAACCTCTAAGAAGCCCTGGGCGCCACCCCCAGGAGCCAGAGAGATAGGTGGGTAGGTGCTTATGAAAAGGCAGTGGCATCTGGTTGCCAGAGTCTCTTTCCAGTCCCTCCCTAAGCAACAGAGACTCCTGCACTCCTTCACCCTGGACATCAGGGCAGAATGGGGCTCTGGCTGGAAGGCTTTGCATCTTAAAATGTGGGCCCGGAAACACAGAAGCCAGAGAGCAAAAGTAGGTTTAGGACAGGCCCTGACTTAGGGTATCTCAGAGTGGTGCCTGGGGGTGGGGGGGGGGGAGGGCAGACGTGCAGGGAGCATCTCCAGGGCTCTGCAGGGGGAGTGGGCCCCTGAGTGGGGCGGCGGTGGTGGCAGCAGCGCCCCTTGTCTTGCCAAATACCAGCGCCCTAGCACTAATGCTCAAATTCCGGTTTAATTTCCAAAATTTGATTCGTTCATTACCATCGGCATTAAACAATATTTCCTGCTTAAGGAGAGACGGCGCTATGGGAGAGTGTTCAGATGGTTAATGCCTTTTATTGCCACAGTAGACTTTTACTGTTCTCTTCCCTCCGGCTGCTGGGAGGGTTTGTGGGGGGACAGGAGCTGGGAGAAGCCCAGCGCCAGGGGCCAGGGTGGGGAATAAGTGGCTTTGAGGTCTGTGGCTGGTGGGAAGGGCAGAGGAATTAGTGGGGGGCCTGGCTGCTGGGGGGCATACAGGGCGAGGCTGGCAAAAGACACTTTCCTTTGGGTCAGCAGTTTGGGGAGTGAGGAAAAAATGCCAGACATTCACAATCACTGAGCCAGAGGTCTTCCCTCCTGCTCTGGAGGCTTTGGACCCCAAGGTGGTCTGGCTGGGGCCGGAGCCAGGAGCCCGGGGTGCCCCACGTGCCTGCCTCAGCTCCTGGCAGAACCTGGAGTCCTGAGGTCTGGCCCATGCAGGGCCCTCGGGTGCCTCTCAGGCTGTTTACTTTGGGACCAGGAGACTTTCCAGGGTGCCTCCTGGATTCCAGAACCATCTGCTCTCCCTGGAGATGATCTCAGTGCTCAGGGCCCACAGGCAGTGAGTCCGAGGGGGAAAAGGCTTACTCCTGTTCCCTAACTTCACTGCAGATCAGGGAGGACCTTCAATGAAGGGACATGAGAGGCCCGTGGACTCAACCTCGATCGGAGCTGGGAGGGGGCGGGGGGAGACATCTTCTAGGCAATAACTGAGGCTGTTCATCAAACCAACCTTAGGCAAGTCATGTACCTCCCTGGACCCGGTTTCCTCATCTGTAAGAGGGAAAGAATAGCTGCTGTGCCCACCGGGTCAGGCTGTTAGAAGTTAAATGAGCTGAATACACAGGGTTTTCGCCCCATGCCTGGCACATAGTGAATGCTCAGTAAATGCACTCGTTGTGCCAGTTACAGCCCTTACTGCTGCTCACCCATAGGGGTGCCGACTGGTGGGGTGAGGATGCCCACCCCCACCCTCATCCCCAGGGGTGTGGAGAGGATTCCCACGTACTGCGAAATGAACAAAGTCATGCTTGCCCAGCCCAGCCTGAGAAGCCAGGCTTCCCTTTGCACCACCCTGACCAAATGGCAGTGTTTGGGGGCCCACTAAGAGGTTTCCCGGCCTCCTCCAGGAGGGCTACCTGGATTGATCCCAAATGAGGCATTTCTCCCAACGTTACACTGAGCCCCACCACATGCCATTTCCACCAGTCCTGCTCGTCCAGACCCACTAGGCACCTCTGGCTCCTAAGGGACCAGCAGGTCCCAAACCAATCATCTGAATCATAATCTGTGCTATTTTCAAGATTGCAAGTCCCAAGACCTCCCCTGCTTCTTATTTGTCAGCCCTAGGAGAGCCCCTTTCCCTCCCCCAGGAAAGCAGCATGCAGCCTCAAACCTGCCTTCCAAGTGGGGGGGGGGGTTTGACAGGGCAGGTGGCTCCTCTCATCATGCGATCCCAACAATTGCCCCTCCTTAAGTTGGTGGGGGCTGTTTATAGCATCCATCCACCCCCAGGGTTAGGAGCCTGGGCTGGATCCCCCTGCAGCCCTGTGATGGGGTCAGCCACCGTCTGGAGAGCCAGTCCCTTCACCTGGAACATGGGGTCACTAGCCAGGCCTAGGTGGGTTCTCAGCATGAAGTGAACAGTGAGTGTTAAAGTCATGCCCTCCTTGGTCCCCACAGCACACACTGTGTCAGAGCCAGAGCCAGAGCCAGGGAGGCAGCTGGGTGGGGGCTGTCTCCCCCTCCAAGGATAAAAGCCTTCCTGCCTGGGAAGAAGACTGAGGGAGACATCAAACCAGATCAAAGGCTGTTGGGCTGGGGCTGGGACGGGGAGTGGGGGGGGGGGCTCCCTCTCCACCGGGGATGCAAATGAGGACCCTCAGCCAGCTCTGGCCTCCGGGGGAGGTGGGGGAGGCGGTGCCAGCCTTGATCCGCCAGCTCCCTCCTGACAGGCACTGTTTGATGTTGGGGGTGGGGGGAGGCAGGAGACCACAGAACTGCTTCCAGTCCCCTCACTCGCATTCCTTCAGCCAGCCTGCCTCCTGTGCTTCAGGATCTGGCCCGAGCCGAGCCTAGTCCTGTGGGTCACATCCTCGCTGTCTCCTGACACCCACCCAGGCCCCTGCTCTCTGCTCTCCACACAGCACCCGGAGGGGTCAGTTCAAATCCATCTCTTTCCAGCTCAAACCTCGCGCTGGCTCCCGTCTCACTGAGAACAAGCCCAACATTCTAGAGGTCTGTAAGGGACTATAGAAGCACCCCACACTCCATTTCTCCCGGATCCCTCCTACTCTCTGCTCCAGACACCTGGGCCTCCTTGCTGTCTCAGGAACACTCCCTGTGCCCCTCTGCCCCGGGGCCTTTGTGCGTCCTGCCCCTCCTCTTGACTGAGAGATCATGTTCTAGACATCTTCAGGGCCTTCACCTCCTGCAAGCCTTCCATCCAGTGTCACCCGCTCATTGAACTTTTCTGACCGTGCTATTTTGCATCACAAATTTCACACCCCTGTCTTCTTCCCTGTATTTTTTTCATAACATGTATCACATTGTTTTACTCATTTATGTATCTCCAGCCTCCCTTCCATAGAGGCAGGGATGTGAGTCCATTTCGTTCATTACTGAACACCCAACGTCTGAAGCGCCTGGCATGTAGTGGATGCTCGCTAATTATTTGTTGACATGAATAAATGAACCCATTTGCTCAGTGAGCCTTGGGATCGGAACTCGGATGGGGCTGGCATGGGGGCAGGTGCTGGGGATGAGGCACTGACCTCCAGGAAACCAGCGGCCCTGGAGGTGAGCGCAGGCGCAGAGCCTGGAGCGGGGGTGGCTGTGAAGGCAGAGTGTGGACAGGGGTCTCAGAGGCTTGAGCCGGGCCCTGAAGAATTCACGGGCGGGGTCTGCTGGGTAGAAATCACCAGTGGCAGACAGCCCAGGTCAGGGAGCAGAAGGTGCAGAAGCAGGTGTGCAAGGGCGTGTGGTGTAAGGGAGGAGCAGCGACCATGTGCTCCCCAGGCTTGGCCTGGCTCCCCCAATTCATAGCACTAGCCTATAGGGCCCCCACGTCGCCCCTTCATGACCAGAGCCTGTGGACCCAGCTCCCACATCACAGCACGTCCACCGTCCCCCGGCAGCACGGATCAGACCAGCTCCCATCCCGGACCGACTCGCTTACTCCAGGAGGTGGTTAAAACAGCAACAATAGTAAAAATCATCATGGTTCTCATTTATCGAACACTCGCTATAACCCAAGCAGTGAGAGAAGCACTTTACAGGTATCATGGGTATTTGATTATTTCTACCATGCAGATGAAGCCACTGAGGCCCAGAAGAGCGAAGTGTCTTTCCCAAGAATACTCATTCGGTCATCAGTGAAGCCGAGACCACACTCCGTGTTCTGAGCAGAGCTCTCTGGTCCCCTTCCTTCTGGTGGAGGACAGCATTACCTGGACAACTCATTCCTCTCCTTTCTCACTACCCTTCTGTGTGCACACAGATAGCTGGCAAAGGCCTAAAAATCCATTGCTTCTCCACGTCCAGAGCTTCAGTTCAGAGCCCGGAAGGGGAACTAGGCAGGGCACCCATAACCTGCAGCTCAGCAACAAGACAGCAGGCTCCCCTTGATTCCTGATGTCCCAGGACCTCTCTTTAGGCCTCACAGGCCCTCCCCAGGCTCACTCACCCCTCTGCCCAAAGCCCAGCTGTCTTAAACTTCCCTGGGTGATAAGGAAGTCAGCTCTTTCCTGATGAGTCCTTGGGCCTTCCCCTTCCTGAGGTCTAGGCCACAGGGTCCTCTTGCTTCCCCACACAGGACATGGGACCTGTTGGCAGAATCCACTCTTGGGGGGTCCGTGCCCCTCCAGCCCCCTGGTGGCTCCCCAGAGCACAGCTGTGGCTCTGTGCCCTCGAGGGCTTGCTGCACGTTTCAGGAGACAGGACTAGAACTCGGGGACTGTCACCACCCTGGCGGCCATGAATCACTCGTCTCTTACACTCTTAGAGGCAATGGGCAGGCACGGGGGCCCTGAATTGGACAGGAACTGAGCCCAGGAGGTTCAATACAGGGGAGGGGTCTGGGGGCCACCACCACACCCCTTGCTGCCTCCCTCTCTGGCTCTCTGACCCTCGACCCACACTGAGTCTGCACCAGGCTTCCCAGGAGGAGCCCGGGACACGAGGTGGCTCTTTGGAGAAGTCACCTTTCTCTGGGGCAGCGGCGCGTGGCCATCTCTCCAGGTAACTGATGATACATTTGATCTGCTACATTATCCTTACCAGGCACACGGCGCACGGCAGACGGCCTGGGGTTCTGTGGGGACTTCTCGGCAGCCGAACCCTGGTGTCTAATGGGGTTTCCACCGGCGTCTGGTGCACTCTGCAGCATTTCACCCATCACAGGATAATTTATAGCATAATGGGGCCTTTTTCCCTTTATATCATGTGGGAGCATAAATTATGGCCAGTTTGTCCTCAGCTCTCAAGGAGACAGACAAAGCAAGGCGTTATTTTAGCAAAAAGAGGCGGCTTCTGCAGGGCACAGGTGGGGGGAGGGTGGCCGAGTATCCTGGGGCACGAGACGAGGAGAGACCAAGGATTGCTCTTAAGAACAGCTCGCTGACAGGACGGAGAAGCTAGTCAAGGTGGCCGCAGGTACCGGGGAAGAAGTAAAAGACCCACTTAGGGCCACTCGTCTCTATTCACTTCGGCTCGGGGCTCGTTCAGTGTGTGGTAGAGCTGCACAGCTGTGCCCAAGGGATAGAGACCACCCGGCCGCATACCAACCCGAACCGCAGCCACAAGCTCCCCTCAGCCTCCCAGCTGTGGCCCAACTTCCTACAGCCTTACAGAGAGAGTGGGTGGTCCTGGGTCCACCCCCCTCCTGCATGCCTCCTGCACAGCAGGGGAATGGGGCGAAACCCCCTGCTCCTCTGACCCATGGCCCAGTTTTCACATTGAGGGTGGGGCTTTGCTTCTTGTGGGACAAGGGAGGAGAGTGGTGCCCCAACTTCTCACAGCCTGCTGCTGGTCTTCCTGGGGAGGGTCAAGCACCGTGGGGTCAACCTTTCTAGTCTAATACAGCAGCTGTCATCCTTGAATACAGATGCCACACCTATCAAGCCCAGTCCCCACCCTGGGCACTGTGACGATGACTTCTGGTGAGCCTGGAAGGGATCATCAGAGGCCTCCTGACCCGCCCTCCTCCAGCACCACCCAATGTGGGGCTGATGCTTCCTGAACACCCCGGCAGGAGTCTCGAGGCAGCCCAGAAGAAAGTTGTCTCACAGGCGCCACCAAAGAGCCCAACCCTGCCCAGAGCCCAAGCCTTTCCCTAGAAAAGCAGAGCCTGCCCCTCCTTCCTTGGTACACCCTTTCCAGAATAACAGCAGGAGTCCTGGATCTTAGAGGTTGCTGGTTCTTGGCTCTGACTGCTGGAAAATCACCTGGAGGCTTTCAAAAATGCGGACGTCTGCTTCTGAGGCAGGGACTAGTCTGGAGCCCAGGCATCAGTATGTTGGCTTTGGTTTTTGGTTTCTTTGAAAGCGACTTGGGTAATACCAACATGCAACTGGGGCTGGAAAGAGCTGTGACGGGTCTTCTCCAGGCTGCTCCTGGCCATCTCCCCTCAGGCACCACCTGTCTGGCCCTAGGCCTGCCTGCAGGAGCTCAACCTTCCAGACAGTTCTGTGCTTGCTGGTGCTGGGGGGAATGTGGCACCCATCTTCTCTGCCCTGACAGCTGAGGCTGGGCCAGCCCTGCTCTGAGAGGAGGGTTCCGGCCTCTTCCATCAGCCCTCAGGCTTCCTTCCTGTCCATCTTTGTTCCAGCCACCTTAGCCCTCCTGGAGTCACTGCTATCCCCCAGCCCCCCTTTCCACGGAACTCAGTGGGCCATGCTTAAGTACACACTGAATTAACTCCTGACTGATAATGGACTGCAGAGAGACACAGAGATGGATGGATGGCAGACATGATTAATAGATGCTAGATATCCAGATTAAATGTTGGATGATAGATAGATACACAGATGAGAGAAAAATGATTGCTGAAAGCAGATTTATGATCAATGGTACTTAAATAGCAATCGGTAAATGTGGATGGATGGGTGGCCGCAATGTTTCTGAGGGCTTCAGATAATGGAGTCTAAATGCCAAAAGGTCAGAAAACTAGTCGTGGCCACCCACACCTGTGAGGGTGTCAGCCCGCAGAAGATCAAAGAACCCTGGTTCTGCTCAAGACCGATCTTGAACCAACTTTCTCTTTCAGCTCAGGTTCCTGCACCTCTGCCTTCTCTGATGGGTTTGTCGTGTATCCAGGTTGCAGTGGGGCTCATTTCCTGCAGCCACCAGAAGCTTCTCTTTGATGTTTCCCTGAGCCTGCAGGCTGGGGGCACTTCCTGAGCCCCCGCTGTACCTAGTAAGGACCTCCCTTCCTGGGGGCAGGCCTGTCTCTCTCTCCCATAGGTGCAGGCACCCCAGAGGCCAAGGTCATGCCCTCCAACCCCACAGAGCAGGTTGGGTTTTGGAGAGTGGCAGGGGTCGGCCCGTATGGCACAGGCAGAGACTTATCCATTCAGTCCTTCTGTCAGGGACCACGCCTCAGAGAGGATGGGAGAGCTAACTCAGCCAAGGGCCAAGACCTGCTTGGGAGCACTTTAATTTCGTGAAGTGGATATACCACTGTCATCCCGATGTACAGGTAAGGAGACTGAGGCACAGAGCAGTTAGGCAACTTGCTGATGGTCCCAGAGCTCGTCAACAGCATGACCAGTGTTTGAAACCCTGCGGTCTGGCTCCCCACCTCTCAGCTACCCTGCCCTATCGCTCCCTGACCTGCTCACCAGACTGGACGGTTGTGAGGCTCACAGAAGCTCAGGAGAATACGTGGCTCTGGGAACTGGAAAGGCTGCAAATTTGCAAGCATTATTATTTCTAATGACTAACAAGGTGGGGAGGGGAGGGTCCATTTCGTCAGGAGAAAAAACTATTCTGAAGGGCAGGAGCATGGTCACCGTCGAGTATAGCTGACACTGTTAACGACAGAGGTGCCTGCTCTCGTCACTCACGCGGCTTCCTGAAGCCTTCAGGTTGGCATATCAAGTAAGTCGCAGAATGGCAGAAAGGGGACATTCCAGGCTTCAGAAACCCGCTTGCCAGCTCTGGACCCCTTTTCGTATTCATCAGTTGGGCCTATGATTGGTCAACAAACTCCGTTCAAGGGACTGTGTCAGGAGATACGGGAGTAGACCTGACCTTGGGTCAAAGTGCTTCTGGATCAGGGCCTGAATGACCCTGCTGTGGAAGGGCAGAGCAGGACACCAGAGGCCAGGCCACCCTGCCCAGCTTCTCCGGGAAGAATGGGGCGGGAAGGGGTGGGGATGAGGAAGGAAACCTGACATGGGTGCACAGAGCAGAGAACGCAAGGTTCTATTCAGCACAAGGGCCTGTCTGTAAGGAGCTAGAGAATCCTGTTTTTGAAAAGCAAGACACAGCCTGGAACCAACAGGTCTTGTGGGGGTCAGCCAGCGGTGACAAGCATGTGGGACCCCCTTCGCATGAAGCAGGTGTGTCTGGGAGGGAAGGAGGAGGGCGAGCCCCCAGCTGCCTACCAGTCCTCCCTGCTCTGCTGCAGTCAGACTCTCCTGCGGGTGATGGTGCTAGCCACCCTTCCGTGCCCACTGGACATTTCCATACATTCTGCCTCCTTCTCATTACCAAGCTTCAAGATAACATGGTTATATCCCCATCTGACAGATCAGCTAACTGAGGCTCCCAGAGCCCGAGTGACAGGCTCAGGCTCTCCTGGGCAGTAAGTGGCGTAGGCGGGATTGGCGCCTGATGTCTCCAACAGCTGTGCCAAGCCTTCTCTGCTGTGCAAAATAGAATATAACTCTGCGTGCCTGCCCTAGGTCTTAGCATTCCATCCTTTGAATTCTAGGCCTTTGGACTCAGTAGCTTTTGAAATGTGGGGGCTTCTGTCACCTCAACATGACTGATTTTGCTAGAAAACGTCCTCTCTGATCAGAGGGACCAGATAAGCATGGAGGCCCACAGTGCCTGAGAATGGAGAAGGAGATGCGGGAGAGGGAGGGTGGGGCTAGGGAGGACAGCTCGTGCCTGGGAGAAGGGCTGGATGGTGCTGGGCTGGAGTCTGGTCAGTAATCCTAACAGGACAAAAGGTGGGGCCAGGTGTGTGGGCAGGGGAAGTGTGGGCTACAGCAGAAGGCCCCCCCTTCCCCGATGCTTGGAGCGAAGAAGAGGAGGCTGAAGCCAGAGGAACAAGAGGAGGAGAAGGGGTGACAAGAGCTCTCAGCCTGGGTCCCCCACTGGTGGCCATAGGGAGTGCCCCCACCACATGCCCCTCTCTCTCCTCCCAGCACAGAGCAGCCAGATAGCCAAGGACAGAGGTGCGAACCAACCTTGGGGTCCCAGGCACCTCGAGCTTTGTCTGCTGACTGCATCAGAAATACTTCACTCCTAGGTAGATGTGACTATTTTTCAAATGCACATAGATGCTGTTGCAATGTTAAAAGTACCAATTCATTTAAAAGCACTGCTGAATTCAAGGTAGCTCATTGCCATTTTGCATTCTCTCAAACAATGGATACTCAAAGTAAAACATCTGTCAAGGGGGGTGCTGATGAATTTTTGATGTTAAAAATGGCTCTTAACCTTGAAAAGTCTGGGCGTGCTGATCCAAGGAAGACAGCGGGAGCTCGAGGAGCAGAAAGTGCCCTGCCATAGCCCAACCCTAGGCCTGGTGCTATGTCACCTATGAGACCAGAGTCACCCACCCCGAGGGGATGATCGTGGTGGTGGGGGGGCAGGAGGACACACCCCAGATCTGCCGTTAGGAACCCTGAGTTCAGCACTGAGGGCCCTGAAACTGCGACCTGGGCCCAGTGGCTGCTATTCTCTATGCTGGCTTCTCAACTTCATCCTCTGATGCAGCCGAAGGGAGTGAGAAGGACTGAGTCCTGCATCCGTTTCGGGTTAAAAGCGTGAGTCAGCCTCTCAGCAGATGCCGGGCAAGGAGTTTCTGTGTTCTGCTACTGGGAGTGCCTAGCATAGTGCCTGCCCCATAGCACGAGCTCAAGAAATGCTGGAACAGACGATATCAGTAACCTGCACATTAAGGAGTAGGTTTAGTCTGAGAACATTCAGAGTTGGGAGGGGAGCCTGGCCCCACACCTCGGTGTCATCTAGGTCTACCTTTAACAAAGGTAAGATGGGAACTCTGCTTGGCCTTATTGGCGAGGGGCCTGGGTTTGGTTCCCATCAGTTGTGAATGGGGCAGGGGGCTCAGCCTAACCTCAACTGGGCAACAGGATAATGAGGCCTACAGCACCGGGCTGACCTAAGAACCCAGTGTGTGAGGCCACGGGGACTTAGAATCCCTCTGAATAATGGGCAGCTCATGGCGTGTTGACTGCTAGTCACCCACCTCCCCTGACCCCACCACATCAAAGACGTCCCTCCCAGTCTCCAGGGTCCGTAGGTATCCCTGAGAACAACCTATTTTGGCCAACTCTATTCAGACAGAACCCATATTAGATACAGCCCTCTTTCCAACCTTTGCAAAAACTGACCAGTCTCTTGTCCCAGCACAGCAAGGCCCTATGTCCCCTCGAACACCTTGCCAGTTCTAGAGAACTAATGGTGGGTACTGAGCTGATGGCGTTTTCCTTCCAGGTTAGTGCATTTGAACAAGGCCCTCCGAAGCCTTAGTCCAAAGGAAGGAATGACGGTTCATGATGACCAGTCAGGCCCTCTGGACAGCAGGGAAGATGTGTGATGGCTTGAAAACCTTCTAAGACTCCCAAAACACCCTGAAGAAGTGCCCACCCATTCTGTCTTGGGCAGGGCTGTGCTTGGAAAAGGTTTCCAGAACAGCCTGCTGTCTGCCTCTGCTCCTTCCCTGCCGCCCGGAAGTGACCCACATAGCCTAAGTACTTAGCACATTCCCTGAAATGGAAGAAAGTTGCCTGGTTATTAGTGGTGCCTAATGATATTTGCATAGATTAACAGACTTCAATACAATCATGAATGCCACAATCCCGAGAAAATAATGAAGAAATCCATTACAAAGTCATAAAGTAACTAAGTCAATACAGTAATAATTTGATCCCCTATTAGTAATAATTTCATCTCCTGCTGCAAGGTGATTTTACAAGGTACACTGTTTCTGGACACTTTTATAAATTTCACCTTTGTTTGAGATAATTAATTAACAAAATAAAAAAATATACTGCTGGTATTTTATACAATAAATTAGTCATTAGTCTAGACTAGCAAGCTGTGGTAAAACTTATTAAGATGGATATGCTGGGATTTCTAACTTCTCTTCCAATGACCTGTAACCCTCTCCTCAGCAGCATCCCAAGGCTGCCTGGTGGTAGTGGCTCAGGTGGCCAGTCAGGGCCGGCAAAAGCCCGTGGAGTAGGTGGGGGGGGTGCCCAGTCACAGGACCCCGGGGCGTCCTTCTCTGCCTGTTCCCCTCAGGCCCTGCCTTCCTTTCCTGGGGCTGCCACAACAGAGGACTCAGACTGGAAGCAACAGAAATCTACTGTCTCCCAGTTCCGGAGACTAGAAATCAGAAATTGAGATGCTGGCAGGGCTGTGATTGCTCTCAAGGCTCTAGGGCAAGACCCTTCCTTGCTTCTTCCTAGCTTCTAGAGTTTGCTGGCGGCCCTTGGCTTTCCTTAGCTTGCAGCCGCATCGTTACAGTCTCTGCCCCCATGGTCACATGGCATGCTCCCTGTAGGTTCTGTCTCTGGGTGCAAATTTCTTCCTTCTTCTCAGGGCTCCAGTCTTATGGATTTAAGGCCCACTCTCATCCAGTATGACCTCATCTTCACTTGACCCCCCTCTGCAAAGACCTTATTTCCAAATAAAGTCCCATTCACAGGTTCTGGGTGGACATGAAATTTGGAGGGACATTATTTAACCCACAAGGGCTTTTGTGTGATCACTGCCCCTTGTCCCCCAGGAAGGAAGGAGGTGCCAGGGACTGCCAGATCCCCTGCCTGGCAGGGGCTGGTGGTTGGAAATCCATGGTTTCCTAAGAAGTTCTCTGACAGGCCAGAGGGGACCTGTGGACCCCCTGAAATGGTCAACACCATTTCATTTCTGTATTTCTCCTAGGGAAAGAGTTCGTAGCTTCCAGCAGATTCTCAAAGAGGCCCAGGACCCCAGAGGATTCTTGTCTCATTACCAGGTAAAGCATGTGCCGGGGCAGGGAGGGAAGGGTCATAGAAACCAATCAACCAACCAAGATACACAATTTTATAAAGTTTCCAAATTGTTCAAATACTCTGTATCCCAAAAGGGGCGTGTCTTCTGAGGTTTCAGAAACGAAGCTGTTGGAATCTCTGTACTATCACTGTGGCAAGGGCGAGGGAGGGGCAGGCGGGGGGCTCACATGACCCTCCCTCTGGAATGAGGTCTTCAGGGGCAGATATCTTCGGATTTTGAATGTATTACCCAGCAGCTCATCCTCCAGACCAGCTACGGGTCATGAGTACATTTTAAAGTCAGCTTCTATGACATACCCCTCCCCACCAAGTCCTTGATAAAAATGTTCAACAGGAAGCCACAAAGAGGGGTGCCCTGGGTGGCTCAGTTGGTTAAGCATCTGCCTTCAGCTTGGGTTGTGATCCCGGGGTCCTGGGATCGAGCCTATGTCAGGCTCCCTGCTGAGCAAGGAGCCTGCTTCTCCCTCTGCCTGCCCCTCCTCCCTCCTTATGTTCTCTCTCTCTCTCACTTGCTCTTTCTCTCTCAAATAAATAAATAAAATCTTAAAACAAAAAAGAAGAAGAAGCCACAAAGATAAAGTCCACAGATGTCGCCAAGACCTCCCTCCCTGCCCACTCAGCTGTGAGTTACCCTGGCACGATTCGCCCCCACTAGGTGACATGATGCCCCGTTAGGCCCTGCATCATCCACCTGTCAGAACAGGCCCCCAGCCCCTGACCTGGCTCACTCTGGTGAACCACAGTGGTTCCTAAGTCATCATCACTTTCCATCAAGGGCTCTTGACCTACCATTTTGATGAATATATTCTAGAAGTTTGCCAAAAGTTGTCTTCAAGATTGACAAGCTGCCAATTTTTGGAATCCAGTACCTTGACCTTTTAAAAACTTGGGACTTCATTCATTTCCAGGCTTTACAATGCCTCAAAGTTGACTCCTAGCAGATCTAAGAGCCCATCTGCCAGTTCCTTATGCCCTCCCAGCGTCATGGCTTACAGTTTGGAGGTTCCATCTAATTATGGGGCTAGGTCAGCTCTCTCTGCCTTGTTTGGATGTTAATTCTCTTTTTCCCATCCTGAAGGCCAGTGTCTTTGCTGGAGAAGACGGTAAAATGCAGAAGTTAAACTCTGTTTCCTCTTAGACGTCAGTTTACAGTTTGCTTCCCGCACAGGCATCACGAATGAGTCTCAGGCAGGAAGGCATCCGCCCCAGCCCCGTCTGCTTCCGTCTTTCTGGGCCGTGTGGGTGAACAGTGGTCATCTTTCTCTCTCCAGGGCTCGATTCAAAGCCGGCGGGAGGTGTTTCCTCGTGTTGGGCTGCACCTTCCCTCAGGAATGGTGCTGTGAAAACGCCTGCCCCTGGGGTCTCTCCATGATGCTGCCTCAGCCCATCCCCATCTTGGCGCTCGAGTCGCTGACTGAGAAAGGCTGCAAAGGGCCTGCTTTCCTCCCCCATTTTCCTCAAGGAGGTCATCCTGTGGTCCCTGGAGCCCTGACTTGCAACTTCGTAACAAGGAGCTTAAACCCAGTTTGGGATGGAGTGGTTAAGAAGTTGAACAAGCCGTGCTTTGGGGGGTAATACAAGGTACTGTGTGAACTCAGTGCCAGTGGCCCCAGGCCGGGCTGTGATGAAGCTACACATGTTGGCATGGGCCGGAAGCTACCCCACGTACAGAGGACCCGGAACACGCCAGGGGCTCCAAGAAAGGACTGTGTCTATTTTTGGAGTTCCTGCCATGTACCAGTCATCAAAAATGGCATTTTTATGCTTGTTTAACAGATGAGGAAACTGAGGCACATAAACACACATTAAGAAGCTCACCCACAGCTGCAGAGTTAGTAAGGGGTGGAATCTGACCTGTTCACAGTCTGTACCCCACCTCTACTGGCCGTCCCCAGGGTGGGCCCCTGCTGATGTTGGGGTCTGGGGGAAGAGCCAGGCTACGGGTCAGGGCCCGGGTTCTAGCCTGGCTCATTACCAAGGAGCTGCACAGCAGGTGCCCAATGTGTCACTCCTGGGTCTTCGCCTTCTCCCGGAAATGCGGGAGTGTGACATCGCCCTGTCCCGCTTGCTTGGGGAGGAGTCCTTGCAGGAGCTCTGAAGCCCTCTTCTGGATGCTCTGGACGCTCCAGGCCCGTCAGTTCCCTCCCTGCTGTCTCCTTTCCTTTTCCATCTCCTACAAGACCCCTCATTGTGGCCACTTGGCACGTCCTCAGGCATACCTATCTCTTGGCTTTGTCATTTAATCATCTGTTTTGCTTGTTTTTAACGTGTTGGGTATCATATAATTTATTGTCCAAACTGGGACCCTTGGGAAGTTGAAAGGGAGCACTATTAATAATTTATCCAGGACAATTGGCAACTCCGGGCCTGTCCTGGCGTACTGGAATTTATGGGCAACCTGGTTTCATGCTGTCTCCCTCCCCCTTGCTGATCTTCATGCACCCTCCCTGGGTGACACCCCTCCCTTGAAGCCCTCCCTGACTGCTCTGGTTACACCAATGCCCCACCCAGGGGACTGACCATGGCTCTGGCCCCACCCACGCACGGTCCAGTGTCACCCCACAGGCAACTGAGGACCAAATCTGGGAGCAGAGTCGCCCCTTCTAGTCTTTTCCCGCGCACCCACGGGGCAAGGTGAGAAACACATCAGACTGAAATCAGACTGTAAAAGCTCTGACCTGGACCAGAAGTCAGTCAGGGCAGTCTCAACAGCCAGGGTGAGATAAGAAGGAAGCAGGAGAAATCAAAGCCCGGACAGTGGGGGAGAGGAGACCACTGGAGAGGCAGCTGGAAGGGGGGATGATTATAAACACGCGCCCCCACCCCTGGCCCATTGTGTTCACTGTGAGGTGTTACGTGTGGTGCGGGCACTAGGAGTCCCCTACCTGCTGCCTGCCAAGGGGTCTTCAATCCCACAATTAGAATCTTCTCTTTGAGGCAAGCACTGCTGTCCTCAGAATTCACTTTTAAAATGCAAAATCACTTTATCCCTGGAGTCAACCTCTAACACTTCAACAGAATTCCTTTATCAGATCACACGCCTCCTGCCTGCAGCCCCCCCGGAGCACGTGGCAGGGGTGGGGGACCATTTTCCCTAAGAGCCTGGGCATCCTCGCAGGCAGCTACCCCCCCTAGTTCTGTCTGGGACACACCATCCTTCTTAGGCCTACTTTACTGAAAGATAAAATTTATCGGTAGTGAAATGTACACATCTTGGGTGTATAATTTAATGTTTCGACAAATACAAACACCCATGTGCCCCACACCCCTACCAAGATCTAGAGCTCTTCCATCTCCCCGCAAGGTTCCCTCATGCCCATTACCAGGAAGCATCCCAAACTCCTTGAAGGTACCCAGTGTTCTGACTTTTTTTCACCACAGTTGGTTTGCCTGTTCTAGAACTTCATACAAAATGTGCTCATTCGTGTCTGGCTTCTTTGACTTAGCATGATGTCTGTGAGACTCATCAGCTCACCAGCTGCCTTCTTCAGGCACCCCGTAGGGCCTGCTGGGTGTCCAGGGGACGCTGCCACTAATGGTATGTGGTTCCACTGCCAGCTGTCCTCCTTCTGTGGGAGTGGGGAAGGCAGCCTGGCCTACACTGGGCTCAGCTCCACGGATGAGCTAAAGACTAGAGGGGTACCCTGGAGTGGGGGAGGCCCAGAAAGGTGGGGTCTGAACCACAGGACCTCAGAGGGACTACGGCTGAGCCTTGGGGTCCAAGGGCACCTTGAGGAAGTGCAGAAAATGGCCCAAGGATGTGCAAACACTCCCTCTTCCAAGAGTCACGGCTTTTCTCACCACCTCCTAACAGTCCCTTGTCTTTCCTCTACAGTCTGTCTCCACCCAGCAGCCAGAGCAAGCAGAGTGAGCGGAGCAAGCAGTGCGTGTCCTTCCTCTGCTCGAAGCCCCCAGTGCTTTCTGTATAAAACCCCAAGCCTTTAAAGGGGTCTACAAGATCTTCCATGGGGTCTGACCCCACCCTCCCCCCACCCCACTTCTATCCCTTCCTTCATGCATCTCTGGCCACGCTGGGCCCTGTCCTGACCTTGAACACTGGCTGACAAGCTGGAGCCCTTGCTTTTGGTTGGGGTTCTTGCTCACGACGTCCCTTCTCCCCTAACGTGTAAGCCCTGGGAGGACGGAGATGGCCCAGTGCTTAGCACAGGGCCGGGCTGTACACACTAACAGCCTGTGGAACAACTGAATGAGGAAAAGCTGCCCTCAGTTTCCAAGAGGGTCTATGACCCAGAAAGGTTGAGGAGCTCTAAGCAGGACCAGAGCAGGGAGGTTGGTGCAGGCCAGGCAGAGCAGGTCTGGGATGAGCCCCCTCCAGACACCCACCCCCGCAGTCGCAGAGCCAGGGTGGAGCCCTGAGCAAAAGGCAGGTGGCCTTGACCAGGCAGTCCGGAGGAGGCGCTGAAGCTGCAAGCTGGGCCCAGCTTCCCTTCAGGAACACCTGAGTCTCTCGCAAGCACCTGTTGCAAAGACTGCCTTGGTTTCTGTGCTGCTTCTCTGTGCCCATCGCAGGGGAGTGAGGCAGTGAGAGGGAAGTGAATGGCCAGGCTTGGAACTCTGGGCTGGGAAGCTCACAGGAGTGAGGGTCCCAGGGGCCTGGCACGGGACCAGAGATCAGGCATTACTGCCACAGAAAGGGAGTCTCGGGGACCACTTGGAACCCTCCCACTCTGAGAGGCCCAGGGGGACAAGGAGGAGAAGGGAAGAGTAAAAGGTAGAGGGTCCAGGTCAGAGGCCCCAGAGCAAGGAGGGAAGGAGGGTAGAGGCTCTGGAGGCCAGAGCGGCTGCCTCCTGTTCCTGGCTCCTCACTCCCCTGTGTCACTTCACGTTGGCGGTTAGGTATTTACAGATCTGTTCCCATGGCAACCGAGGCTTCAAAGTTACTCTCACAATTCTGTTTTCTCAAATGTGTTTCTCTGGTTGATTGCACAGAGTTTTCTGGAAGCTGGCCAGGCCCAGTGAGTCGAATTTCCAGCCCTGCGCTTCCCTGCCTTTGACCCTCCCCTTCCAGATTCCCTGTGGGTCTGTGCAGGTCTCCCCCCTCCCCTTCTAAGCACGCCCTACTGTGGCCCCTCCTCCCCCAGCTGCTATTAGGCTGTCCCAGGACCTGGAACTCAGAGCCCCCTCCCCTCCACCACCTGGAGCCTCCAGTTTTCAGGATCCTTTGCAAGCTCCCTCGTCGCCAGGAGTCCCTTCCCAGCTTCCCTGGCCCACAAGGAAGACCTGAGCCCAGGGCTCCCTCTGTGTTCCTCAAGGTTCCCTGAAGGCTGCGCCTGCCCCCTCTCCTCTGACCCCTAGCGTCTGGCCCAGGGACTCCTGCTGTTGCTTGCAGCATTAGAACCCCACGCCCCAGCACTGCGCCCACCCAGCATTTCCAGAGGGCAGCCACCCACAGCCCCCAGGAGTGGCTCCGGTCCCAGCAGTAAAGTTTTCGGGGTGAGCGCTCTTGGAGGAGCAAGCCCTGAGGACAAGCGTTCTCTCTCCATTTCATTGCACTGGGGGCTCAAGCAAGGCAGCAGGTTGGACCAAGTGGTTTCTCCCAACCCAGCCTTGCCTGAGCTGCACCTCCCCAGGCGGGGGCTCTCCTGCTCCACGCTGCCCCTTCTCCCATTCCATGAGCTCTGGGAGCCCCGCTGGGGAGGTATTGGAAACCTAGCCCAGGCTGAGCCATCACTCTCTCGGTCAGACCCTGCTAGAAGAGAGAAGGCGCTGACTCTGCTAATGGCTCACTGAGTGTCTGTATCTCTATTATAAATGATTTAAGTCACCAGCATTTAATTGATGTTATAAATATGATATTTATGACACAGTATGGAAAACGATGCGATCTCTCGTTACTATACATCATGGAGCATGTATGTCTTTCTGGCACAGCACCCTTCCACCTTCTCCCCGCTCTGCTGTCCTTGCCACCACTGTCCATACTGCCCGCCTGCTCTGGGCCTGCACAGGCAGCAGAGAAGGTGGGATACTGATGTGGGAAGGTGGACCTGCCCTGGTTCACCTGGGTCCGGCTTTGGGGAGGGTCTGCAGGAAGATGTGTGGGCTGGGGCTCCTCTCTGATCTTCAGAGAACTTGTGACCTTCCTGAAGAGCAAACACACACACACACACGGGGCTGTGTTCTTATCCGTACATGCAAACCATCACCTCCTTTACTCTGGACAGCATACTTCTCCTAAGATGACCACAAGGTGAATCACATTAGACCTCTTCATGCTGGCTATTCCTGAGTAACTCCATGTCTACCCTATACTCATGATGGAAGGGATGGACAGGACAGCTGGGGCCAGAGTGAGGGAAACTCTTAAAAGTCAGTCAGAGAAACAGGAAATAGGGAATGATTCTTCAGCTGGGGGAGAGAGCATCAAGCTGGGCTGAGGAATGCTGATCTGGTGGAGCTGTATGAGGAGGTGGGAGGCAGAAAGGCCAGGCTAGGATGGCGGCTGGCGTCCTGTCCCACCCCATGCCGCTTGTTTGCTCTGTCCTGTGGCTCCTTGCTCTCTGCAGGAACCTCATCACTTCAGACTAGTCTCCTGCCCACCTGACCCCACCCACCCTTCTCAGGAAACTGTCAGGCAGCAAATGTTCCAAGAACTGGACTTGGGCTCAAAATCCCCTTAAGTCCCCACTTCTGAGCCCTGGGAGCCTCATCGCTTCACTCCCTGCACATGCTCTGAGCTCCTTTATAGGAGGTCAAGAAGCTCTCATGCCCCAAGCCTCCATCAAGGACTTCTCAGCATCATGGGGATCCTAGTTTCCATGGCCCAGGGCAGGGGTCATTCAAAACTATGGACAATCAAAAACTCAGGTGACCCAAAGATTTGGACAGTACCTACATCATTTTGGTTTTGCTTTGTAAAGTATGTTGACTTTCATAATAAATAAGTCGGATGCTATGGGAATTTGGGCCATTTAAGGAAAAGTCCCAAGAATACACTGGAGGAAACTTCTGATGTGCACTGGCCACTCCTTCCTGCTAGAGACAGATGGAGTGACCCTCCTAAGTCACCCAGCACAGCAAGCCACCTCCACCCCTTGCTCTGCCCTCTTCCGCTGCTGGAAGTGCTGCAACCCCACTGGAGTGGAGTTGGAGCTCCTGTCAGTATCTACCAACTTGATTTCCTCAAAACCCCCTCCATGGAAGGTGCCAGAAGGCCTCTATCCCCTCGGCACTGTGGCAGGCAGCCCACCTTGTGAGCATTCTCATCAGCATTCTGGGACTAGCTCATGGCCTCTAGGATCCCCCTTCTGACAGGGAGACAAGTGGTACAAAGGGCAGACTGCCATGAGGTCACCTACGAGGGAGGACACTGGACAGTGACAGTATCAGAAGGTGCTGAACAGACTGGGTGGCACGGGACCCCCAGCCCAGCTCTCCTGGAGGAGATGGGGGGGTGAGGGGGTGAGGACAGAGGCACGGGGACATTGCCGGTGGGAGGCACCGCAGCTTCCTAGGGGCTGTGGGGGTGAACCGGTGAGCTGGAGACTGTGTGGTGCGTCCCACCGGTCAGACGTGCCTGCACAAGCCTCAGCAGGGGAGGCGTTCCTCTACCGGCTTCCTGTCCTTTTACCTTCCGGATGACCGCTGTCACGGAGTGGTCAGAGCGGCAAGGGGCACAGGCTGCCCATGGAACATGGAACGGGGCGCCCCAGCCGGGTCAGAGCAAACAGGCATGAAATGGAGTTGTGGGAGAGGAGAGTGGGGAGGGGTCTCCATCCTGCAGAAGCTGGGGGGCTCTGGAGGGCACTCAGCAGTCAGGGGCCTGGACACAGCATGACAACGGTCATCAGCCAGGAGAACAAGAGCAGCGCCCAGAGGAGAGCAGTTGCCCCAGGCTCTGGCTTTTACTGGAGCCCCCTGGCCTGAGTGAGAGGCTGCGCAGCTGGTGGCCCTGGGGGAGATGGGGGCGCTAGGAGCCTGAGGCCCCCCAGACGATGAGGCTTTGGGGAAGGGCGGGAGTGCTCTGGTCTAGCTTCGCTCTCCCACCGCCCTCTGCCCTCTGAGGCCCCTTGCAAGGTGTGGCCTCAGCGGCTCCTTTTCTTTGTAAGGGGGGTGGTGGGATTAGCATTTGAAATCCATTCGGAGGGCTCCTTCCTCCACTCCCTACTCCTCACTCCCCCAAAAATGAAAACAGTCGTTGAAATTGAAAAATGGTGCTCAATGAAGGGTTTAAAGACATTTTGAATTTAAAATATATTTTAAAGGTCATTTTCAGCAGTAATTATGTTATAATGGCGGGGCTCTTAGCAAAGGCAGAGTCCCACAGTAATATTAAGGCCAAATGGGAAGTGGTGTGAGCCTCCATGTCCTAGAAGCCTCAGAAGGGGGTGGGGGGAAGAGGCATAGCACATCTTCCCTTTAGGGCCAGTGTCAGGGTTACTACTGGGTCCCCAGGACCAGGGAGCGACATAGCTTGATTTCGCCCTGGCACAGAAGGGTCCTCCAAGACTGGAGAACCACATCCGGGCTTTTCAGGTTCACAAGGACCCTCCCCTGAGGCAGAGACTGGCCTGGGCAGGTCTGGCTTCCTGCCACCTTCCTCCTTCCCACCCCCACCCCTTACAAAGGCACATCCTTTCCTTCTGAATCCCAACACTCACTCCGGGGTCCTCCTAGTGGCAGGCTCCCTAGCCCCTCCTGGGGCCAACTCCCTCTGGGGAGGCTCAGGAGAAGGTTCCCCTGGCCCCTGGCCTGGAGCCCTTTCAGGGAGGTGACTGCAGGCTGCCTGCCAGGCCTGGACACACTGCATCTTGAGCTGGCGGCTGAGCTTGCAAGGAACTTGCCTCTCCGTACTTCTTGACCATGACTGTGGTCTACATGTTTCGGGAACAGATTGACTACTTATTTAAACCTCAGTGTTTCCTATCCTATATCCCCAGTGAACAAACCCACCCACCCCTTGACCCACTTTTCTCCCTTTCTGCAAGTGCACCCGTTCTTTGCAGGAAGTGTCACCCACACAGATGAACAAGATTGTTGAAGTAATGCATGGTATGAGCACCTACTGTTAATCATTCTAGAACGGCTGGCTGTGGGTTAGATGCTGGCCATGCCCCAGGGGGTTCCATTAGAACAAAGACTAACAAGCTGTGGAGAGAAAAAATAGGACAGAGGATAGTGGGGAAGGGGTGTGTCTGGGCACATAGAAAGAGCTAGATCTGGGCATTGGAGGTAATCTGGGAGGGCTTCACGCAGGTGGTGTGTGGAGCCTGAGCACAAGCAACAAAAGAATGAGGAACCAGGGACAGGTGAATAAAGAAACTGAGGCCTGGGTCTCTCCTAAGCTGGGAGCACTGCTAGCCCAACTGGGGAGAGTGAGTTTGCTCCCTAGGCTTCGGATGGGTCCCCATAGGCAGCAGAGCTCTGGCCATGGCATCAGGGGTGCAGAACCAGGGTCCCTGGACAGTGTTTTCTGTGCAGTGCTCCACCTTCAGATGCTCTGTCCCTGTGGGTTTCCCTTGGGGGAGGCTGGGGTGGAGGTGGGGGGGAGGAGAAACCAGCCTGGCTGTGGTCCCCTCTTTTCCAGGCCCTGACAAAGACAGCAGGATGGGTGGGTGCTCATGGATGCTTAGGAAGGTGGACATGGTCGGGATGAACTGTGGCAGGGTGCAGGTGGATTTGGTGGTCCCCGGTTCCTGGGTGCGACCCAGCGCAGAGCAGGGAGGGAGTTGGTGGGGTTGTAGCCCAGGACTGGAGCCCTAGAGGCGGCCAGGAGATGGAGGGAAGAAGGAGGCGGGGAAGAGGCAAAATATAAAAATATCTGGGAGAAGCACAGTGCCGGGCTACAGTGTTATTGAACTAAAGCATCTTATAAAACTCAAGCCATTAATAACAGGCTGCCGCCACGTCGGGGTAATTTATTCAAATTGCAGGTCCGGGATGGAGGAGCAGATGTTTCAGAGCTGCTGGTGTCACGGAATGAGTTCCAAGGGGGGGAGGGCGGTGCCACGTTCCTGGGGGGTGGGGAGAGGACCTTCTCAGAGCTTAGCTAAAGCTTAGCTAAAGTCCCTGCATTCCAGAAGGAGGTGGAGACCTCACCCCAGGCTGCCCAGAGGGAGGAGGGAGGAGGGAGGAGGGAGGAGGAGCAGGCAGGGTGGAGGACAGCTAATCTAGTTCAACAGGTGCCAGGAAGGAAAACCAGAAGGCGAGGACAGGGAGGCAGGGCCTCCTTCCTAGAATGTTACTGCTCCCAAGCTATCCGGCTGAAAGGCCACTTCCTACTCAGTCTTCCGTGGTTTTTCCAGACCCACAGCACGGGGCTTGGAATCAGAAGGGCCTGAGCTCCTTTCCAAATATACCACGACCCCCTAGCTGGTGCCCCCAGCAAGTTCAGCTCTGGGTCTCACCACCTCATCTATACAATGGAGTAATACATGGAGTGGGGAGAAGAAGAAACACAGTGACCCAGCTCCAGGGCCTGGCCAGTGCAGGGGGCAGCAGGGGCCACCTGGTTTCCCGGACCTCCTTATGGCCAGCACCTGTGCTGAACTTGCTGCTTTGATTCCAGGCCTTTTCCTGCATCCTAAAGGCTCCATTGGTTTCACGTCAGTCCCAGCCAGAGTAAACCACCTACAGCCAGAGATCATGCTGGGGTACCATGGCAATGGGGTGTGGACTGTGTACAAGGGATGCTCTGTCAATGCTTAGGATGCCTGCTTCTTCTCTGAGGGGGAAGGGACTGCAAAGCTTGCACAGGCCTCCCTTTGGATTCCTGGCATCTCAGCACAGTCCCCTGGTCTTGGCCAAACCTGGGTTGGGTCCTAGAGGGGCGTCAGGACCTTGAAGTCCACCAGAGTTTCCACTCCAAAGACCAGGAAAATCAGTTGGCCTCTGGGTTCCTGCCAAGATCTTGGTAAACGAAACTTCTATAGATGAGAATTGGCCCTCCCGCCCGATTTTACCTTTTTGGCAAAGCAAACATCTCCCCCGTGAAGCTGTTTCTGGTTTTAATTCACTCCCCTCCTGAGGGTGTCTAATGCTGGGGATGAGGGGTACTGCTCAGCTGATGTCTTCATGCTGTGAATCTGAGTCCCCACTGGGGCAGGGAACACAGAAGCGCCCTATAAATTCTGGGTGCCCTGACTCACTATTTAAAATGAATGAAAAGATATTTTCTCCTCCTTTCTCTGTATTGCAGATGTGGAAGCCTGCTTATTGAGGGGGCATACAGAGGGGGCTCAGCCCAGTTGGGGGATGTTCCCAAACGCCCCCCTTGGGTGTCCAGCCTTACGCTTAGGTCCCATGCCCATCACTGACAGAAGGCCTTCGGTGGCCCCTGATGGCATGTTGCCGTGAGCAGCGGGCTGAGGCAAGGGTGACACTCTGGAAATGTCCCAATTGGAAGCAGACATGTCTCTTCTCACAGGCCCAGCCCTGATGGTGCCACCATAACGTGATGAGAGGAGAATGAGGAGGCCCTTTTGTCCCCCACACAGCCCTGACCTGAAATGGCACTACGGGGCTGCTGTTCTGCTAGGGAGAGGCCGCTGAAGCAAACCTGCCCTTGCAGGCCCACACTAGCGCGCTTATCAGAGGCCCAGGACTCAGGGACCAGGCAGAGGGCCACTTTTGCCATCTCTGACGCCTGACCTGGGGACTGCCCTGGACATGGTGGGGGGATTGGCTGTCAGAAGCGTGGGGGCGAGACTATGAGGGCCACCAGTACCCCCACCCATGAGAGTGAGGGGAAACAGAAGGGCTAGGGTAGCAGGAGAGGGCTGGCTCCCCCCACTCCCACCCTGGCTCTTCCCCCAAACTGCTCCTTACCCACTTGGCTGGGAGGTCAGGGTAGCTGCTGGCCCCATGCCTTTGCTCCCTACAAATGAGACCTGCTCATAGCTCAAGGTTCATTTCAAATGAAGGAGAAAGCACAGCCCCACACTCGCGGGGCAATCAGCACACTCCGTGATGAATGGAGCCTGTGTCACTCAGTGAAAATGAATATTTCTTTGCGATAATGGCCAGATGGTAGCAACTCTCCGATCCAAATTAAAACATGCATGATAAATGCCAGGAAAACAGAGGAAGACAAAACCCCAACCTGGAGTGAATTCTCTCTATAAATCTTCCCCCTACGCCCCCCTCCCCCACCACCACAGCGGCCCTGCTAATAGCCATTAAATTATTAAGATGTGCTGCAAGGAGAATGCCAATGTCAGTGGCACCCGCCCCACTGCCCGCCTCTGCCCCCTGCCTGTAGGCCTGACTCTGGAGGGGCTGGAGGTGGGGAGACCAAAAAGGGGGCTGCTTTCAGGCCAGCAGAGAGGCAGGGTGGTGGACAAGGTTCCTCTTAGAGACAGGAGTGCGAGGTTGGCCTTGTGGTGCCAGCACTGAGGGCCACCTGCTGGGGCCCAGCCGGGCTCCATGGCGGGCCAGACACACCCGCCCGCAAGGGGGACACCGTCTCTACGGAGAGATGGGAAACTAACACCCACTGCCTGAAAGTGGATGTGTACTGGGAGGTCTAAAGGCGTCAGGTATTGGGCGGGGGCAGCTTGGGGGCTTGTATTTCATGGTGACAATAGGGCTCTTGAACTTACACTTTGATTCCCATTGCCCCCTGCCCCTCCCCTCACCACTGGCACCTGCATCCGTCTCTCCCTGGTCTCCCTGACACTCTGTCCAGTCTTCCCTGTAGGCAGTTGGCCTTCCCAGGTCCAGCTTCCATCAATCACCAACCTCCTCCATAGTCTCCAGGACTCCCTAACATCTTCCAAAAAAACCCCAATTCTTTAGCAGGGCATCCCTGGGAATCCTCTCCTCTGGCTACCTGGTTTCCTCGTTTTTCCTGGATAGGCTCTATGCCAGCGGGCCCTCATTCCTTGTCTCACTAGCTGTTCAGCCTTAATCCCATCCAACAGGGAGCCTCCTCCAGAAAGCCTTCCCTGACTGCTCTTCCCTCTGCCAGGTAAGGTTCGCTGTCTCCACTGCTCACCTGGTGCCCGTAAGGCCATGACCTGATCTCCCTGTGAGCTTCTCTAGGGTCCGGAGCTCAGAAAGGCTGGAAGACATCTTCCTGGGACCCCAATGCCTCTGTCTTTCATAGTCAGCTCTCCAGGGGCAGAGACCATGTCTTCGCAGCAATTGGCCATTTCTGGCAAGCCTTAAACCTCCTAAGACACTTGGGAAGTCCAGCTTCCACAAAGCATTTCTCCTTGCCAGGCACAGACAGACAAGGCCCTGAGTGCCCAGCTTTGCTCTCCTGTCAGGCAGTCATGGAGTTTCTCCACCGGCTCTTCCCAGCTGACCCTCCAGGCTCGACAAGCAACAGACAGACTCATCTTTCTGCTGACTAAGTTTGCTCCCAGGCCAGACTCTCCCCAAAGCTTCCCCAAAGAGCCCTGGTGAGGGGAGCGAGGAACCGGAGAGCCCATCCTAAAGACTGTGGTCCCTCCTCACCCTCAGCGCATCTGATGGGTGCCACTGACACTGCGAGGGCTTGCTGTGTGTGTCCCCCCCACAGCATGGACCCGTGAGGAGTCAGCAAGTCATGGAGGCCGGCCCGGAAGGGCTGAGGTGTAGAGGCCGGTTACTGTCTGTGTGGTCTTGGGCAAGACGCCTACCTCTCCTCTCTGAGGCCTCATCTCCCCCTCCATAGAGTGGGGTGCTGCTCAGCCGACCAGGCGGGGCTGTTGCAGGGCTCGAGGTGCTCTCGCTGGAGGGTCTAGAAGACCGGCTCTGTCTTCCTTCCAGAGCCCTAGCGTGGTTTTCACAGCAGCTGCTGCAGGCAGACATTGCCTGGTTCCCACGTGTGAGGTGCTGGGCTGGGTGGGGAGGGAGCAGACCTCCCACACAGCAGGCAGAACGTGTCTGATCCAGAAACCCAGGCAGACACACAACATGGAGAAGCACTCTAAAACAGGCCTAGTGAACTTGGACCAAAGGGTGCCAAGAGACAAGATCCTGTCTGTCCCCGACTCAGACACTGTGCGCAGGAGCGGGGGTGTGCATGCCCTGAAATGTGGGCAGCAATGAGACCCACAATGCACCGAGTCTGAGTCTTCCAGAAAGTGGACCCTCTTCTCCAGCCAAACCAGCTCTTCTACATTATTTTTAAGATCTCTGTGTTTTAAAAAAATTTTTTTTAAAGTAATCTCAACACGCAACTTGGGGCTTGAACACATGACTCTGAGATCAAGAGTCGCCCGCTCTACTGACTGAGCCAGCCCAATGACCCTAGTTCTTCTATATTATTTTTAAAAGATCTCAGATGCCACATATTTGCCTTGCTTGTCTCTGTTTTCATGTCTTTGCTTATGACACTTTACCCAGATGCTACCTCTTGGTAAACCTGTCATCCCAATAACCACCTCCTCCAGGAAGCCTTCCTTGTCCTGCCCTAGTCGCAAAATTCACATGCTCAATGCAGCGCAGGCCCTAGGCAGTATGATATTTATTTGCACTTTGTTGATCACATCTGTCAGAGGTCCTCACCCTTGTGACCTCCTCTCATGTCTCATGGACTGGACACTAAGAATAAATTAACTGCAGAAATTGTCCTCAGGGAAGATTCCCCAGTTTGCCAACTGCGTCCCACCTATGGCAGCTCCAGGGGGTGTCATCGTCCCCTCTGCAATAGGAGGTGGCAAGGCACCACTGGGGGAAGCTCAGGGAATGTGCAGTCAGAGTCCCTGGGTATGGTGCCCAAGACTGTCCTGGTGGTCTCCCTGCTCTGGCTCGCTCCCCACAGCTGGCTAAACATCCCTAGATGGCATCACTCCCTGCCCCGAGCTTTCGAGCTTTCGATGGCTTCCCTTGAGCCTAAATGCATCCATGCAAAGCACCTTGAAATCACTGCTCCCATATCTTGCCCTCCCCTCCTTCTGACCTCTTGGGATCTTCCAAACTTGCCTTGGCTCAGGTTATTTTCCCACCTGAAATCTCTCCCCTTCCTTGCTCAAATCCCCTGGCCTGGGAAGGCCAGGCGGTGCCGTCTCTCCCTGACCCCTACCCCCAAGCTCACCACTCCCAGGTTGTCACCAGGCTGTCTGCGTGTGCCAGGGGCCACAAAGGCCCTGGATCTATCTCTCCCGTGCCAAGGCTCGCTCAGTGCCATGCTGAGGACCACCGGGCCCAGGAAGGCCTGCGTGTGACATTCTGTCTTGCCCGTCTCCGAGGAAGTGGGGATCTTCCTCTTGCATGCACACACAGGGTGCCTGCAGCAGGATACCATGGGAGTGGCTGCTGGGTGGGAGCCAGAGGCCCTCGGTCGCCTCTCTCTGTCATTTCGAGTTCTGTCATCGGCCCCTTCAGCCTGGGCACACATGCGGCAGCTTTTAAATATCAACCAGGAGCCCATTTGCAATGATTAATATCCCATTTCCTCTGAAACAATCCTTTGCTAAATTAGCCAGGGCCAGAGGGAATTTGGCGAGGAGCCGTGAGCTTCAACTTAACTTGCCGAATGGATTAAAAAAAACCCTCAAAAACAAAATGCAGATCAATCAACACCCCTTCCCCCAGCTGAAAACCTAAAAGTCCATTTAAACTCAGCAGGTTTGCAGTTCATTATAATTTCACACCTATGGCAGGAGTTACTGAGGTATTTATAATGTGTGCCTGCCCCACTGGAGCCTCTGTGGGGCTCTCATTAGGGACCCTTCCCACCAGCCACCTCCTTCCCCAACCGCAGAGACCTGTCTTTGGAAGCTGCTGTTTGGGTTCAGTTGTGGAAACTAGAGAAGCTTCCTGGATTTAAATTTCCTTTTTCTTTTTAAAGGGTCTTGGGGAGAAAGGGAGACAAAGATTTTTAAGGGACAGGGATTGCGGAGAATAAAACCCTGGGGCAGGGGGACCTTGCACCATCATCTAGAGAAACTAACAGTTGAAATGCTTAAACAAAAGTAGGAGGGATTGTGGTCAGACACGTGGTAGAACTTCCTATCCATCAAAGAAGCCAAGCCCTGGGCGGGCCACTTGGCCTGGCACTGAGGTGTCTAATCCTTCAGCCTTTCCCAAAGGCAAATCACAGGGTCTGACAGAGACCCCTGCCCTAAGCACTCCAACCCTCTGGGCCCTGTTGTCTTATGTCTGACTCAAACTTCCCGAGATGAAAGCTGTAATGCCTTTTCTCTAGTATCAGTCCAAAATAAATCAAGGATTCATGTACACAAAAGATCAGCCGGGACATTGGCTTTGGGGCTGGTATTCAAGGGAAAACTTTACAATCTATGGCTTGAGAAATTCTGGCGGGACTAGGACAGGAGAGGCTGACAAAACGGGGTTTCTGAGCTCTGGAGAAGGAGGCCAAGATGGACTGTGGAGTTGCTTTTCTTCCTGATAGTTTTTAAAACAGGAGGGGAGGGGTGAGAAGCCGACTCTGGCGGGAGGGTGGACACATGGCTCCAGGGCCTCTCTAGGCTTTGGAGTTCCATGTCCTGGCCAACAAGGCAGTTAGCCATCCTCCAGCCAAAGGTTCACCATGAACCCTTGCTCATCCCTGGGCCAGACATGGCTGTGGGAAGGGGGGATGGTGATGTCGCAGTCCCCACGAGCTAAGGATACTGGGGTTTGCAGGGTCTGGTGGAGGGGGGGCAGGTGGATAAGGAAGTGCTCTCCCCCAACACATACACATTCACACATAGGCACAATGGAGTAGACACACTGCCCAGCTTCCAGGGGCTCCTATGGGGACACAGGAAGTGTAGGGGCTGGTGAGGACAGAGTCTTTGCTGCTCTGAGGTGCAGCTTTGGGGCCTCAGTCACTGGACTCCTTCTTGGCCCAGGATCTCATCCTCTGGGCTGGGCTGGGGTTAGCTTTGCTCCTTCTGGGGTCTCTAAGGCAGGGCACAAACCAGGAGCCCCAAAGCGGAGGTAGGATGTACTGGACCCAGGGGGAGGCTCCGGATGCCCCAAAGGGGAGACACGGGGACAGAGGTGGAGGGGCTTGGGCTGTGGGACACAACCGCACAAAGGAGGGCGTTCTTTGGCCTGGGTCTCTGCCCACCCTATCCCACCCCCAGGGAAGCCTCACCCAGGAGGTCCCCACAGGGAGTGCGCACTGGTCTGCAAGCCTTTTCTCACACCTTCCCCCCCGGCCCCCACTGCACTGCATCTCCAGTCGGGGGCTGTCCAGAGTAACAGGTTTCCTTCTTTAAAACTTGTTTCCTACTGTCTTGGTAGAATTTCAGACTAATCGCCAATTCGCTGTGCCCCTCCCTGCCCTTAGCTTTTCTTTTCTGTGTACCGCATCCCATCTGGGCCAAGGGTTCCTAACAGAATCCCGAGGGGCTTCTGTCCCAGAAGCTTTTGTCAGTGAGACATTTGTTGCCATCTAAGATTCGAAAATTGAAACTTCTATCGAATTTTCTTGCAGCAGGACTAACCAGCCTGCACATCTATTTCCTCTATCGCTCGTTAAATTGCCAACTTAGAGTATGGACTGAACAGCTAGAAAAGTCTGGAAGGGACGCACCAACCTGGGGAGGTCAACAGTGTGGCCACAGGTCCCCGGGGGCCCCAGGACCTGGCAGCAGCAGGGAGCTGCCCACGTCCCTCAGCTGGACTCCCTGGCCTCCCCTAGCACGTTCACTGTGTCCGTTTAGAAATAAAATAATGCTCGGAGGAGAAATGAGGAACTTAATAGGATTTAAAAAGCCGCAGGAACCGATGGGGCTACAGATGGTGGAGGGGCTGGGAGGACAGAATCAGCCATGGTTTTATGGTGGGGAATGTGGCCTCGGGGAGGGCCTCAGAACCGCATTCACATGCATTGTGTCCAACCTCATTAGCCAGCCCGGCGGGACTCCGCTGCTACATGAGTGCCGGCCACGGTGAGGGGGGACGGCAGCCCTGAAGATGCCCATAAATGAACGGTGGAGCAGTGACGGGCCGCAGGACCACCGCCTGGCTAACTGACCGGCCCGCGCCTGCCTCAGGGACCCAGTGCACACGGAATGACTCTCAGGCTGTCGCACCTGTCCCCAGCCCTCCCGTGCATTCCTGGCCCTGCCCAGCTCCTCTCCGCAACAATCCCCCCAAAACACACACATGGCTGATGCTCTCCCCACCCTGCAGAGAGACTGAGAGGCAGGGAGAGACAGAGCTGGGAGAGGGAGGCAGACAGGGGCTCCCAGGTCTGGAGAGGGAGAGGGAGGACAGGAATGGAAACTGCTGTGGGGTCCTTCAACCCAGGCGATTCTGAAGGACTTGGTGGGCAAGGGGACACATAAAAGAAGCTCCTTCACCCTCTAGAAGCTTCCCTAGGAAGTCCCTATATAGTAACTTACTGCAACAACCCCGCCGGGGTCCCCTTCATGGCTGCAGCTCAAGGCCATCCCCCTATAACTCTCCAAGACTCCCCCAGGCCCTTAGCCAGAGGCAGAACAACAGGACTTTGTAATAGGGAGCTCAGCCCTCCTGCCTGTGTCCACCCTCCACCATCACCTGGCCTCCAGCAGGGAGGCTCCACCCTTGGATTCAGGGACAGCTGCCCCTTTGGCCCCTCTTCTCTGGGCCTCAAGCCTCCCTGAATGGGCCAGGAAGGGGACTCCGCAGTCCCTCCCCACTGGGGCCTCACACATCCCAGCAAAGCCAGAGTCCTCTGGAATGTGTGTGTGTGTGTGTGTGTGTGTGTGTGTGTGTGTGCCAGTTCCAGGTGCTGTGGAAGGGTGAGGGCCGTGGTGATAGACCCTAGGAAACTATTCAGCCTTGCTCACGTTCCCTCTGGAGAGGCTCCCCAGTGCCACATCTGCCCCCTTCTGAAGGATGGGCAGCCCCTCAGCAACCCTGAATCCCCTCTTTCCTGGGACTGCCTCCCAAGTCATCTTGATTCCTAACTCCTCCATCTCATCAGCCCCCCATGTTGCTGTTTTTTCTGTCATTTCATGTTGATGAGATAAAATCAGGTGGCCCGGTCTGTGCTCCATCCCCCTGCCACTGTGTCCCTGGTGGGGGACGTTTGTTTTCCACCTTACCAGGAGCACATGTGGGCCTGTGGGTGCCTTTGTCAGTGTGGGGTAAGGCATGCTGGGGGTGTTGGGTGTGCAGGTGCGTGACTGCGTTCCTGGGCTCCTCCAAACACAGCATGGATAAGGCCCACAGGAACTAACCCTTCTGACCTGTCGATGGTTGCTGAGAAGAGGTAGGGTGGCTTCTGGTGATGGGTGTGTGTCTGGGAGTGGTGGGGTGTGATCAGGCCAAAGTCTGCCACACCTGGCCCAGACCTCAGCCACTTCTTCCTCTTCAAGGGCTCCTTCTTGGGCCCTTTCAGGGAGGTGGGCACACTCTCCAGCCCCAGCCTCCTCCAGCTCAGCCCCGGGGGCCCCCAAGCAGGTTTGCTAAGACCAGGACCCTGAGAGCCTGACTCCCTGAAAGGAGCACCCATGCCCGGGTACAGGAGCCTCCTTTGCCTGGGGGGCGGGGGTGGGTTGTACCGTCTTCTTGCCTTAGTTCTCCCCTGGGCTGAGACCAGGGAGGAGGAGGAGGAAGGTCAGGGCTATAGGGCAGCGCAATGGGGGCACCCATCTAGATGCTGAGAGTGAAACCCAGAGGCTGAAGGGCCCCTGCAGCCATGGCACCCAATTCAGATGCTGACCATGAACCAGCTCATGGGGCAGTATATACCTGCCTGCCGGGAGGCAAAGGAACCAGTACATGCCCTTGCCCTAGAGGGAGGGTCCTTGCCTCTGAGATGGCCAGGGCAGGTGGGGGTACCCTCCACCAGGCTCCTCTCTGTCCCTAGCTTGCCTTATTCCTCTGGTTAATGAATTGGTTTGCTTATTTGAGGGTGGCTCAGTTTGAATATAACTTACTCCGGTGAGCTTTGTGGGGTTAACAGGACCCTCCTCGCAGAGAGAAGGCCCCTTCCCTGCCTAACTCTTGGTGGGGGAGCAGGGGCCAGCTCCTCTCTGCCTGTGCAGGGACATCACAGCTGTGATGCCCTCTCTCTGCCTGGTCCGCCCACCAGGATCCGTGGCTCCTGCTTTGATGGAGACAAGCCCAGCCTCTTGGCCTTGTGTTCAGGGCCCAATTTTCACTTCCTGTCCTCACTGTTTTCCACCAAGTCTACACTTCTTGGTCCCTCCAGGAAGCCCCCCCTGCCTGCTCCAGGCCACAGTGAGCTCTCTTCTTTGATGCCCACCGACCACGACCACCGACCACCGACCACCGTGGTGTCTCCTGTCTCATGGGTTGGCCTCGGGGCTCCGTATTCAGCCTGGCCCCACCTCCCTCACCTGAGACCCTGCTCTTCTTCCCTCAGCCACTATCCATACCCTTCTCTGCTCCCATTTCTTTCATCTTTTTTAACGTTCACCTCTTCCCCATCCTCTTCGCACCAGAAGAAGAATTTAATGGATATTAAATTATTTTAAACTGACTTTTTTTTTTTTTTTGGTTAAATAGCTTGGTGGTAGTGCTGACTCAGGACCCTCTCACTGTTTAATATTGAATATGCAATTAATAGATAGATGTTTAGGTTTGGCCCTTCCCCACCCCCTTTCCACTGCCGGAAGAATAAAAGAGCTGATTAATCTGGTTTGGGGCAAGTGTCAGGGCAGGAGATATATGGGAGAAAGGAGATGAGGTTAGCAACTTGGAGTCAGAGAGCTATTGCCTCCAAGGCAAGTGAAGGAGAAAGGGGTTTGCGTTTGAGTTCAGTGTGGCCTCGCTGGGCACGGTGTTTCTGACACCGCACTCTGGGCCTGGAGAAAACTGACTGGACTCTGAGCTAGCTGGTCTGCACCCGAGGGGCCCCCTGATCCCCCGCAGGAGCCCCCCCGCCCCGTGGGCCTTTTTCATGCCTCCCAACTTGTTTTCCAGGTGCGGAAACTCCCCTCCTTCAAGGCCAGCTCAGGCGCAGTCTCCTCCAAGCTGTCTGGCTGCCCCCACTTCAGGGGCCCTTTTGCTGGGACTGCGGGTGCCACTTACTGTTCGGGCTACGCTTCCGTGCACCAGAGGTCCCCCCCCCCGGGACAGGGGCTCTCCACCGCATCCTGGCCCTGCTACCTGAATGTGTGTGGCCCGTGAGTCATGGCATGCCTCCCAGAGATGAGAAGTACTGCGTGAGGAGGGACAGTCCTCCCCTTCCCACCAGAGCAAGGATGCCTAGAGCTGGGTATTTGAGGGGCCTCTGGGCGCACAGCAAGCCACAGTCATCGCACGGCCAGGAATGGGGAAGGAGCAAACCGCGGGAACCAGGTAGGTATCTCCTGCCTGGGGCCTTTACACCTGAGCCATTTTTACCTCTCAACTGACCCACCTCCGCTCTCAGGGTCCTTGGGATGGGAAGCTCTCGGAGGGCCAGAGGGAGGTGTGTCAGTGCCTGGGGTCATGGGGCCCCTTTGAGCAGCACCAAGATCCCGCCTGGGCTTGGGGTAGCAGGCGGGTGAGATTTGAGGCCCAAGTCAGGAGGGCCCTTGACATAGAGGCCTTGTGCCCAGGTCAGGGTCCTGCTAGGGTCCAGAGGGCAGCAGCCCCAGCAGGAAGGACCACAGGTCTCAGGGGCAGGCAGGCCACCTGTGGCCACACCAGTTCTCTCGGGACGAGGACCTTGCCTCTGAATTTGCAAGTAGGTTTTGCCTATTTTCCTTTTTGCTCTTAATTTCCTAGAACACTTTTCGTAGGGAGGGAGGATAGGGGAGAGAGAAATTGCACAGTGCCTGTCTAAGCCACGAGGGAAGTGACCAGACCAGGATGGAACCGGGGGTGGACGTGCTTGGCGAAGGGAGCCAGGAGCCCGTGCTGGTGCAGGCTCTGTGGGCAGTGGTGGCAGGCCCTCGCTGGTGGCGGGGACAGAGCCTTCCTCGGGGAGTGGGGCTCTGAGCTTGTGGGGTGTGGCTGTACCCTCCCATTCTGTCTGCTTCCAGACATCTCCCTGTCTGCCTGGATCTATCTCCAGGATCTTGATTGACCTCAGCGGTCCCAAGCCCCCCCAGCGGCCCTTCTCAGGTTTGCCCACTGTGTCCTGCACCTTCCCAGGGCAGGGCCACAATCCACTTCCTCTCTCCCAGCCTGGCACCCTTTCAACTGCTCATTCTCCATCGTAGGGGGGTTTCCTCGGCAACATGGAGGTGCCCACCCCTTCGGGGGTTCCTAAAGGAGGCAGAAGAGTGCCCCAGGACATGCTGCTTGTTTACTTACTGGAAGGAAGGAACCCCACCATCTGGCAGACCCCAATCACTCCTCGCTTCCCTTCACTCTGTCCCCACACCAGTCACTCAGGGCTCCAAAGCCCTGTCCCAGCTCCCAGCAGTGAGGTCCCTAGGGCAGGAGGCAATGGCAGGGAGTCGTGGCATCACTGCAGCAGGGAGACGGAGAGCGAGGGAGGGCTGGGTCAGGGGAGGGGGGCAGAGACAAGTGAGCCCTCACGTGAAGGGGGCTGGCGCAGGCAGCTACTACCTCCTCGGCTCTCGCTGTCCGCTGGCTTCACCTGGATCGGCCGGTTCATCTGCAACAGAGCACAGGGGACAGTGTCAGAGCAGGCCTGGCAGTGAGAGGGCAGACACCCACGCCCAAAGGGACACAGGTGTTCACAGGGACCGAGGCACACGGACCGCACCCACAGACACGCACACCCACGCCACTGCTGTCCCCACGTAGCTGCACCGAGCCCCACCCCTCTCCCCTGGCCCGTGCAGTCCCCAGGGCTCCACTGTTTCAGGAGGCTTTCTCTGGGTTGCATACTCCGTGGTGTCCCCCTCCCAGCTTTGAGCCGCTCTCACTAGCCTGTGACGTTAGAATTGGAGGTGTCCCCATGGCGCAACTCTGGCCAGCCCTGGTTCACTGCAGACAGCTGGCTTTGCCAAAAAGGGCTGGTCTCTGGCCACCCCGTGCCATCTCACAGATGTGGGCTGTGGGCCCCCAGGGTGCTGAGGCTCTGGGCCACCCAGCTCCTGCTTGGAGCTGGGCTCAGGGCTGTGGCTCCTGACCGCCCCTAGGGCTCTCCCCTTGGGGGGTATGTGGAGTGGGCACAGCTCCTCGTCTCCCGTGGTATCTAGGGGCCAGGACGACACCAGGACATGGCCTGACCTCCCAGGCCTCCCGGAAGCCTCTGTGTCTCTCTCTCTCTCAGATCCACTTCAGTGCCTCGATCAGGCCACTAGGGGTCTCTGAACTCCAAGCATCGCCACTCGGCGCTGGTCTTTAATCCTCCTGCTGCTGGAGGCTATGGGGTGGGCAAGCCAGCCCTGAGGCCCCAAGATATTTCAGACAATAAAAACGGGAGGAATCACGCAAATGGAATCCTACTTTATGTCTTTTCCTGTGCTTTCGCTGGTCAAGTACCTCGCTCAACCCTCACTGCATTTTCACTTCTCACACAAACCCACGCTGACAGGCGGATGGGGCAGGGCTGGCACCCCCGTTGGGTAGACGGAGACGCTGAGGCGGAGCTGCCCCATGGCAAGGTGAGCCCAGGGAGCCGAGTCAGCCAGGGCTCTCTCTCCGCCTCTGGCCTGCACCGGGTGACTTTCTGCTGCCAGGTCCCCTCATGTGCAGAGGTTGGAGCAGCCAGTGACAAGCTTCCTCGGGCCTTCTGGTCTAGGATTCGAAGTGAGTTGTGGCTGCGTCAAGACGAGTGGGTGGGGGAGTGTGGGTGCCCGTGACTCAGCAAGGTGAAGACAAGGCCAGGGGAAGGACAGAGCCACCACGAGGAAGGACAGAGAGGCGGGAGGCAGGGCATGGAGCAGAGGAAATGAGACACAGGTGGCCCACGGGGGGCAAGACGGGACTCTGGAGGCCAGCCCACCGAGATGGGGTCGGAGCATCATCGTTCGCCACAAGACCTGGCACCTTATGGAGTTGAGGGAAAAAAGCTACTTTGTACGTAAGCTCCGCTAGAGAGGAGACAGAGGTGTTACAGAAAGCTCCAATCACAGGGAAAAGGAAGAGAGACATGATGAAGTTCTAGGCTTCATTTAGGGTGTCCTGGATCCCCCCCTCCCCATAAACAGCCTCCTTTGCAGATCTTAAGCAAAGGGCACAGAACGCTGAGCAGGGCTTCTGGCTCTGGGGAGATAGGGCTCCAGGAGGGAGCCAGGGTCCTCCTGGTTTCCTGTCCAGTGCTTTCTGGGATTCAGTATCCAACCCTCTTCTAGAATGTCCCTCCTTCCTGGAACACCCCTAAATTAAACAAGGTAAATTAAAGAGGGACAATGGAATCTGCCTGTGTGTGGAGCCTTCCACCTCACGGTGTACCCCACCCCCAGGCGGTCATCCTGTCCTCCATCCTTGGTATGTGGGCATTCGAGAATACTCTGCTCCAGGCTCATGGACTTAGGGCTCATTTCCAGCCCTTCCAGCCCCCCAGCCCCACCCCAGCCCTCCCTGACCTCCTCCAGGACTCAGTGCTTGGCTCCAGTTGGACTGTGGCTTCCTGGCAGCAGGGATCCAGGGGCTCCTCCGGCTTCCCGCCTGCCCGCCTGCCCTCAGCCAGGGGCGAGGCACACGCAGGGTGCTCCACACAGACAGGTGGACTGGAGCTGAACTGGTTCCCGGGGACCTGTGGCTCCCGGGGTCATTTTTCATGTTTTATTATGATCTAGGGATGGTCAGCATCCAGACAGCCTTTGCGGGGCTGTCGAAGAGGTGTCAGTCTTGATGGAGAGATAAAATACAGCCTGGTGCTTTCTTAATTCTCAGCAGAAATAAGGTGTCAGGCTTGGTTGGGAAGATTTCTCAGGTGAAGCAGGTTCTGTACAGATGCCTCGGGCCTGGAGGGAGCTCTTCTCCCTTGGCCAGTGTCTCTCTTCCCTGTTCCAGACTCCGGCCCTGTCCAACCTCACCAAGGCCTGGTTCTGCCCTGAGGAGGGGGAGTGGGCAGTGCGAGCCTGTCCTGGGGAGAGGATGCTGCGCCCCACCGCAGAGATGGCCGGCGAGGAAGGGAGCAGCGAGAGAGGGTGACCGGTAGGACGGTGGGGGGGGCACTGCCGCCTTGTCCTTCTTCTAACTTTGCACCCTCAGACCCTGGCCACACAGAGCCGCCGGCCGCATGGCCCCAAGCTGTCCCTTACAGGTGAACAGCATACTTCAAGGACACTGGAGCCTGCTTCTTGGAGCCTTTCCTCTCCCCTGTCTGTTGTTCTTCTGTCCAGCCACCCCCTCGGTCACTGTATTATCTTTCCAGGAGGGCCTGGGGCTGGGGACTGGGGGCTGGTGGGACCTGGGCTGGGGTGCGGATATCTTCCTTGCTGATTCCCCTTCTGAGGTGTCGTCTGTGTCCTTCTGTGGCCTTCTGCCTGGGTTGTGCCTCCACGTGCCTGCAGAGGGGCGGGGTGGGGGGGGTGGCAACTCAGGGCCTACCCCCCGCCCCCGCCCCGTTGGGAACAGCTTCCTAAATGCACCCTGAAGCTTCTGGGGTCAGTCCTTCAGGGACTAACTCTTTTACTGTGTTTCTGCTTCCAACTTGGGGTTCTGTCACGGGGAGCGAGTGGTTGTGGCCCTGGTTTTGGGGTCCTCCCTGTCCCTACTGCAGCAGAGGGCTGGCGGGTGGCTTTCTCTGCCGGTTCTGCCTCCCCTCCCCCTCCCCATCTCTGCCACTTTTTGCATCAACACATATCCATGCATTAAACAAGACATTCCATTAATTTCTTCATCATCATAACTTAAGCTAGGACATACCCTTTAAATATTCATTCAGCTATGAAAACTGGGCATTAAAATTTTAATAATGTCAAGCTCATTTGAACCAGGCTCCTTGGGGACGATTACGATACAATTAGAATAAATACGATGATTGAGCCGGTCCAAAGGCTTCACCTGTCTGTCCAACGTGGCTCCTCGCGGAAAGAGAGGTCTGTGGCCAGTGAGCAGGCAGAAGGATTGACAGACAGGCCAGCGTGGCTCTTTCTTGACCTCCCCTCCCCTTCTCATAACCCCTCCTTCTAAGGCGCATTCCCCCATCACCTCTACCACCCACAGATGTCTGCCGCCCCCTGTGGGCCAGGGTACAGAAGTATCCCTCCCCCATCTGAGAAGACAGCCTTGATTAACCCCGGACCCAGGGTTCCAGATATGCCTTTCCTTGTCCTGGGCTCAACCGGGACTGGGCTTCTGGGCTGGTTCCTGTGTGAGGGCCGTTTTCCCGTCTGTGTGTCTCCTCTTCCCTGCCCCGCAAGGAGCTCCCTGAGGCTGAAATGAACACCCCACCAGAACAGGGCCAGCGTGCAGAGGGGGCCACCGATCCCTTAGTGCCCAGATGTGTTCTGTCACCAGATCAGGAAGGGACCGACTTCATTCAGCTTCCCCTCTGATGCAATTATCTTCCTGAGAGCTGACATGGAGATTTGGGGACAGGAGCTGAGCCCCTTGGCCCCTTACTGCTTAAGCCAGTATTGGCAAGAGCCCTGGGGACATCCACTCGTGAACTTGCCCTGGCTTCACTTGGGACAGCCCTCGCACCAGCAGGATTCTTAGGGCCCTCCACCTGCCTTCTCAGGCACCTGAGCCCTCTGCTTCACACCAGGCCCCCGGGCAGCTGACCCAGAAATAAAAGGACCTGGAAAGTTCTTTGTCACCCCTCACTGGCCATTCACAACAACAGTTCTCTTCTAAGAAGTCTTTCCTGGTTATCTCTTGGCTCCCTTGGTCACACATGGCCTTGTACTATTTTGTGAGCTCTCTCTGTCTCCTCTTGTGCATGCGTGTGTGCGTGTGTGTGTGTGTGTGTGTGTATTATGTGTGTGTGACAGACTGAAACAGAGAGGCACTTGTTTCTCAAGGAGGAGTAGGGACCCAGTTTCCAACTCACAGATGCCCTAGACCCTAACATAGGACTCAGCTCCCCTGGTGTGTGTGTGTGTGTGTGTGCGCACGCACGCACGCGCATGTTTGAGTAGTACTTGGAGGACATTACAGACATCTTCAAAGAATTCATTTCGGCTGGAGACTGAAAATAAACAAGATAAAGGAGGAAACTGGTATCGTTCCTTCTGCATAGTAGCCTCTCCATAAACGTCATCCTCCATGTTGCTTTCCAGACTGTGACCCAGAAGTACCTTGGAAGGTCTGGACTGACGCCCTGCACAGTGCCGGGGTGGGCAGAGGATGGTTGGGGTGGCAGAGATGACTGTGGCGGCCTATGGGGATGGCCAGGGTGCGCTCCACCCAGTAGCTGAGTCCCCAAGTGTAATTCCAGGGTGGGTGTTCAAACCTCAATGCTGAGTGAGGGTCCTTTCAGGCTCCTTTGGAACGTTTGAGTGCCTGGTGACATCCAGCTTCCCTGCTCCCCGGAGGGGCTCACTTCTCCCCAAGCCATGGTGTAGTGTGGCGATGTCTATTTCTCTCTTGTCTTGTTCACTGAAGGTAGCACTTATCTCTCTCCCTTCCTACCACCTCCTGGGCTTGAGAGGAGCCTGGCTCCTGTTCCTCATCAGTCCCCACTGTTTGTTCTCATCTCCCCAAAGATCTCAGCTATTATGTTGTCTGCCCCCCAGCCCAGAACACATAAGGGTCGTGGGAACAGTGAAGCAATGGACCCTGTGGGCTGGGGCCCACTGGGATACCTGTGCCCCAACCCAGAAACATCACTGCTCTGGGAAGAGAGAGAGAATTTTGCAGTGCTCCTTGTTCAAAAAGCAAGGAGAAAAGCATTGTTAAATCACTAAACTATAAAGTTTTTTCTTTCTTTCTTGGCTTGTCATGGTCTTTTTTATTTGCTGTTTGATGTTGTTTTAAGTAAAAAATATACATATAAATTTTAAATTATTAGCATAGCTCTTACCATTCATCTTTATTTTGTGAGGTGCCAGTTTTAAATGTAAATATCAGAACATTTAGCTCCTATGCAGAATCACCAAAATTACTAGTTTGTTTTTTGTGATTTGTGCCTGGAGGATGCCTTGAGCAGGCCAGGAGAGATAAATGCAAGCCAGATTCAGGAAGGCTAAGGGGGAAGAGAGAGTCCCCTCAGGCACAGAGATCCTCACAGGTACCCAGAGCCCCACCTTGCAACACGGGGCGGGGGTTGGGGGCATCTGAGGACTGCTGGGCTCTCCCTTCCACTGGCCACCCACTGACATGTTGCCACCTAGCCTAGCCTAGGATGGGCCCTTGGAAGTCAAGCAAGGCTTCATCTCCACCCAGGGGCCACCCACTACCTCAACCCAGTAGACAGTCAACCCTAAAGGGTATTGTAAATGTTCTGCCAAGACGTGCTGGACTGGGACAAGACGCTTGCCCTTACTAAGACATGGCCTCTGTTGGCCAACCAGACATGCCACAGTGCTGCCAGCCTGGGGTACCACTAGGTGAGAAGGCCTGACCCACGCCTCCCTTAACCTGCATCCAGCCACTGCTGGCGGGCCCAGAGGGCTGACTGCTGGCTTGTGGTGCCCAGGATGTGCATGGATTGGGCAGATGGTAAGAGGCAGAACTTCCCATGAGCAAGAGACCGCAAGCTCCCCACATATGCTCCTTCATCCCACAGACTTCATTGACTTGAAACATAAGTACAAAGAGAAAATTTTAAGAATTTCAAGATGGCGACTACAGAGTACTAAACCCCAGTGTGACCCATCTGAGCATGGGGCCTACACGCCTGCACGGGCTGTGTGTCCCTGGAGCTACCCCACAGATGATGCCTATCTGGGTCCCCACCCTGAAGTTCTCTCCATCTACCAACTCCAGGCACCAGGTATTCCCTTGACCAGCAGGTGTTCTCAGCATTGCTCCTGTGACAGAAAGATTATGACTCAAAGATTTACCTTTGAAGATAAACCTTGGGCAACTTTGAGAGAATAGACTGAGAATTCTCAGCCTTTGGTATAAAAGGCTGGGGGTGAGGAAACCACCACCTGATATGGACAGAGATGAGAACTCCCATGTGAGATCACGGGGACCTAGGTGGGTGGCTCCCGGGGGACTCTGCCCTCCACCAGGACTTTGCCTTGGCGGCACTTAGCCAATAGGAATTCAATTAATTAATGGATAAATTATTTGTTTAAAGCCCCAGGAAGGCAGATTGTGAGTCACATGCCTGGTGGATTCCCAGGACTGCGTAGTAGGCTTTCAGGAATCTCGGAATAAAAGAATAAGCCTCCGCCCCACAGCTTCCACAGTCTGCCAGTGAGAAGGGATCGCAGGGGAATGGCAGGAGCAATGCACAGTATTTGTAGCTTGTTGTAAATATGTTAATATTTTAATTATCTCTTTAATAGATCACATATGGTTCCTTCCATAGAGTGGGGTTAGAAATTCAAGGAATTCTGTCTGCTGTCGCCATGATGTTCAGACTTAAGAACACCCCAGCACCTAGTGGAGAGGGTAATGCGCCTTCGCTGGAGACCTCTGACCTCCATCTAGTCTCCGAGGCGCACCCTGGCCAGGCCAGCTGGTGGCGCCCCTCCCAGGACGTGGGGGGCCCATCCCAAGGCCACCCACGGTACAGCAGCTCTAGCTGCCCTTTCTGCCTGGCTACCTCCCACGCCTCCCTCAGACTCGGCTTCCCCGTGGGCCTTGCAATCCAAATGAAGTGTTCCTTCAAGCTTCCCATTCTTTCCTTCAATTGCCTTTCCACCGAGTGGCCTGATTATGGACCATTATTGTCCCAAACTCATGGACTTATTTGTTCAACTCTGTCTTCTCTTTGTGAGGGAAGGCCCACCCGCATTTTGTTTTCCTGCTATACGCCCAGAACCCCTCACACGCCCCATCCCCTGGCTTGTTCCCTCTTGCCTCAGCCATGCCCCTGGAACAGGGGTTTCCGGGGCCAGAGGTGGCCACCTGCTGGACAGCTCTATTTCTGGCCCAAAGGCCCTCCCTCCAGCAAAGTGGGGCTGTGGTACCTTTGGATGAGGAAGGGTTTGTTGAAGCCCCGATCCTCCTCGATCCTCATTTAGAGAGACAGTCAGTGAGCACAGACCAGACAGAAGAACCCGGGGTTATTGTTAAAATATGCAAATCCACAGCCCATTGAAATGCAAACCTTCCAGATAAGATTTTTTAATAAATCTGGTTCTGCTCCCACTCCCCGCTCTGCGGAGGCCATCTGATGCTTGTTGGGTCAGGACACAAACTGGCATGTAGGTCCCAGCAGCTCTTCACCCCTCTTCTCATTTAGAACGCCCAGCTAGGAGCAGCCCCTGGGTGGGGCTGGCTGCCAGCCCAGGCCCTCCCTCGGCCTATCCCTCTGTGAAGTATTTGAGGCCACCTCCAGGTCACCCACAGAGCTGCCTTACCCTCTCTCTGTGCTGGTTACAAGCCCCCCCTTCTTTACTGTCACCCTCACCTCCTCTCATACCTGTCTAAGGAGTAGAGTTCTAAGCCCCGCTGCCCCCCCCCCCGGTCAGGGAGACTTCAGTGATTGTGTCCACACAGCCACACCTGTCACTTTTTGAGCCCTCACCTCTGGACTCACTTTGCTGGTGTCACAAGTGGGCCTCAAGGGGATGAAGGGTGGGGGACGAGAAGCAGCACAGACACCTGACAACCTTAAGGACATGGCTGTGACCCAGCCCAGGCCTGGGCCTTTTGGCTCTGGGTCAGGACATGAGAGTATGTGGTCCCGCGTGGGCTACCGTCATGTGCCTGGATGGGGACTGGGAGGCATAGGTGGTGGTGGCAGGCGACAGTTGTCCTGTCTTTCCCAAGCTCCAGACCTTACGCTGATCACATGAGGTGGCTGATGTCCTCCAGTCCTCTCAGAGGCCAAGCGAGCCAGATGAGCAAAGACCAGGGCTGGGCATTCAGGGGCAAAAAGCCTGGGTGGGCTGAGGAGACAGGGTGCCAGCAGGGTGCCAGAGGGTATGAGGAAAAAGTCTGGGGGTGTGAGTGCACAGGCAGTCAGGGAGACTGGGTGTGGCCCCAGGAGGGGCTGAGCTGGTGCTGTGGGCAGTGGTGTCCCCTGTCAGTCTCCAGCAGGGACAACAGAGCCCACTAGCCACATTCAAAAAGAGTAAGTTTGCGGTGGCGTGCTCAGGAAGTGGAGTCTGAGCAGGGATGCCTGCAAAGTGTCTGGTGAATGTGTAGATCGGAGCCAGCCAGCGTTGTCTGGTACCGGGTCCCCTCCCCTCGTGTGGGAGGACAGAAGCCCAGGGCTTATACATAGGATGGATTGGATGGATTGGAGTAAAACTTCCCCAGTTGGGTTTTCATGCTAGGATCCAGACAGTCCCTCAGCCCCGGCCCCAGCCTGGCCTTGCGCGCCTTCCCCTTGGGAGGGGGCGTGGGGGGAGAAGATGGTTGAATCCTAGCGCACCAAGTGGTGGGGGCCGAGGACGGGCTCTCCGGGGAGGGCGGCCTCAGCTGGCTGGCTGCGGCTCCAGGCACGGCAGGGTGGGGAGCTCGGCGCGTGTGCTGAGGAGGCGGGTGGGGCACAGAGCCTCTGTCCCAGCAGCCCCCTTTGCGGGCCGCGCAGCCTCCGTGGTCCAGCCCCACAAACAGGCCCTGGGCAGTTGCTATGCAACAGGCTGTTCTGCTCTGCAGTGCCCAGCGAACAGGCGAACGGCGGGCAGAGGACTGACAGAGCCTATTGGTGGGGCTGCCTGGGGCTGCCCCCCCTTCTCTCTGCTCTCCTCTCTCTCTCCCTCTCCCCTCTCCTTGCTCTCCGCAATCTAAGTTTACGGAATGCTTTCCCCTCACAGGCTGGGCAGGGGGCCAGTTGGCACAAACAAAGGAGGTGCCGCCCCCACCACTGGGGGGGCCATCAAAGAATTTTTCCTTTGGTTTCTAGGAGGGAGGGACTCCCCAGGCAGCTTTTGGGTTTCCCTTGTCCCCGCCCCACTGCGATGGGGCCGGGGTTGGGGCCATCTGTAGGGGTGGATGCTTCTCGGGGCTGAGATGGGTAAGGCAGACAGGGCGGACACAGTGAGAAGTCAGATGAGAAATCGCAGAGATGTGCTAACGTGCCCCTACCCACCAGTCAGGGCTCCCTTGGGTCCACATGGCCAAGGGCAGCCTGTCTCTTTGTTTCTGAGCCCCATCTCTGTCTCACCTGCTCCTACCAGCCAGGGCTGCCTGGCAAGGGTGGGAGGACCCTTGCAGTCCTAATTAAGACCTGCTGCTGTGGAAACCAAGCTTATTAGCCCCTGCAGCCAGGCCAGGCCGGGTCGCTAACCCTCTTCAGAGTTGGGGTGGGGGTGATTTTTGTTTTGTTTTGTTTTTAACGGCAGTGAATAGGTAATTCTGGATGAAACAAACCCTGATTTAGTCTGGAGGCCTGGAGTTCAGTCCTAGCCATCTACTTGCTCATAGGCGATGGGGCAGTTGCTTGACCTCCTAGAGGCCTAGCCCCCCTGATGGTGTGGCAGGATTCATGTGATGGCCCAGGTGAAGCTCTCAACACAGTGCCTGGCATTCAGTAAGTGCTCAATCAACGAACAACAGCTGTCTCCTCTCTCCTTTTCCCTTCCCTTCCTCTCCCCACTCCTCCCCTTCTCCTCCTTTCTTAGTGGGTATTTCCATTATTTTTGAGGGCATACCTAACATTTGCTGTCTTTTCCTTCCCACCTCCTACCCCTTGGGCTCTCTTTTGGACCCTATTGAACTGAAAAGATTGGACAGCCTCCAGGGAAGAGTGGGGACTGGTGGGGAAGGGTGGGACACCATGCTTTCCTGAGGCATCAACACCCTGAGCTCAGGGACTTGTGGCCCCCCTTACCCTCTCAAAGTCTCTCCCCCACCTGCCCCAGGTCTGTCCTCTCTACCTAGCCTACCAGTACTCAAGCCCATTGCTTTATTTATTTATTTTTATTTAAAAATTTTTTTAGTGATCTGCACACCCAACATAGGGCTCGAACTCACGATCCCAAGATCAAAAGTCACATGCTCTTCCAATTGAGCCCCTGGAGCCTATTGCTTTGATGGGTCACTAAGTTTGTTCTTTCATCCATCCATCCATCCCTCCCGCCAACCATCCAGTGCTTACTGAACACCTCTGTGCGCCAGCCCCTGGTCTCTGGCACAAAGACAGCAAAGCAAACCTCAAGGACATGGCCCCTCCCTCCAGAAGCTCGCACAGTATGCAGAAGGGCCTTGCTGAAATGGTGTTTTAGCCCGCCCTTTCCTGTCCCCCAGCTTCGCACCGCACCACATCTTCTGCCCTCAGGGCCGCAGCATAACCGAGTCCCGAAATGCCCAGCCACAGGGCCTCATACTTGGAGGGCACCAGTCACCCATTCACATGGAATTCCCTCCCTCAGCTCGTCAGGAGTTGCTCCCACACTACAGTGGTGGGGGCGGGGGCTCCCTCCTGCAAGGGCTGTCCTAAATCCAAGCTGGTCAGCTCTATGGATTACAGAGGACACGTCTGCAGCCCTAACCCGCCTCCCTTTGTTTCCCCTCACCTACTCCGGTACCAGAGCTCCACCAGGCAAGTTAAGGCCATGTTCCAAGGCTGCCCTCAGCTATGCAGACCTGAGAATTGGTTTCTTCCCCCAAAACATGCTCACGGCCCTCCCTTCACATCTGCTTACTGGCCCTTCCTCTGAGAGCTCACACCTCTCTAGGGCCCTTGTCTGTGGAGTTCTGGGCCTCCCGGGGATCTCTCCCACTGGATCTGATCTCTCCCAGGCCGCAGTGGGACCACCGCCTTCCTGATTTAGACTCAGCCTCTTAAGCTTAGTGGGCAGGACTGGGACGGGGAGTGAGCACCCTGGGCCCTGGAGGCTGGACAGAGACCCTCCCCTGAAATCCAAGGGCCACCTTCCTGTCTGCATTTCCCTTCGGCCTGCCCTGAGTCAGGTGTTGTGACCCTCCCTCCCCACCCACCCCGTCCCAGGAGGTTGCTCTGGGACTGTGGACCACGTTGCCAGGCTGAGTCCCCTCCAGGATCAGGAGAGGAGTTCTGCCTTCCCCACCGCCCTCTCCTGACCTGGGACCCCTCCTCCCCGTCTCACGGGGCTCAGTCAGCTCAGTGCTCAGTCTGAGGCCTGGAAAGTCAGTCCCCAGGCAAGTTAAAGGAGAAAACAAAGCCCACACCAAGTAAATGACAAATCTAGAGGAAATTGCTCTTAATCCCCACACCACAGCCTGATGATGCCGGCCAAGCACAAGCCTGAGTCATCCTAGAAATGGCACCGACATTTGCTTTTTGGAATTTGTTTTGTCTCTGAGCTTTAGATTTAATCATTCTCTCTCTCTCCCTCCCCCTCTCTCTCCCTCTTTCTCCCCCTCCCTCCCTCTGCCCCTTGCTCTCCGTTTTCTAATATGAGGCTGCTCCGCCAGCTCATCCAAGTCTGTTTTCCTGGCATTAATTAACACAGCTCTCCAGCCTCCAACAGGCTAAATGATGAATCAGGTTAAATTCCAGACAACAGCCGCACACCGCCATCAATTAGCCATCTCTGGGGCAGCTTCATTAATAAGCATCGATCATGGCCCTCCTCCTCGAACACGCCAGGGTCTCTGGGTCACAGACGCTGCCCACGAGTGTGTCAGGCTTAGGTGTGAGTGGGATGGTGTGTGTGTGTAAGGGCAGGAGAGCGTGAAGGGGGTGGACAGGTGAACGGGTGTGCAAGAACGTGGATGTGTGAGGGAGGGGGTGACTGGGAGTGTGTGGTACAGGTGTGAGGGGACTTGTGTGTGCGTGTGTGCACATAGGCGTATGCAGTGTGTGGGGCTGACTGTGGGGTGTACATAAGGTGTGTGAGCTGTGTGCTGTGTGAGGTGGGGTGTATGTGGAGCGCAGTGTGTGTAGGGTGGGGGGGTGTGAGATGCGGTCCTGGAGTGTATGGGTTTGCTCTCCGTGCTGGTGCCCCCCCCCAACCTGTCTCCACTGTGCCTTCTGCTTCTCTTCCAAATCCAACACCTGGCTTCCCCCACATGCTGCTGGCCCCTACCCCTCTCCCCTCTCTCCCATCAGAGACTTCACCCATCCCCTTCTCTTCAACTTGCACTCTCCTGGAGGCAATTCCAAACCTCCCGCCACATCCCTACCCTCTTTCCCTGTCACATTCTGTATCCTCTTGCTCCTTCTCCCTTGGCTGTCCCACAGGCACATGTGACCTCCAGCCCAAAGCCTATCACCCTCTGGGGGCTGTCTGGCTTTAGGAATATCATTGCCACCACCAACGGCCAGTCCCACACCCTCCAATACCCTGGAATCCCTCAGGTTGGAATCTGACCCTATTCCAGGCACTACCATCCTCTGCTTGGATTGTCCCCTCATCCTGCCTGGTTCCACATTCTTTGCAGGAAGCAGAACACTTCTGAACCATGAACCGCCTGAGACCCTTTTGGGACTCCCCCGGCCCACAGACTAAAGCCTATCTCCTCCACGGGGTCGAGGTCTCCTCAGTTTCGTGGCCGCCCACGCCCGCGCCTCCCCCTGCATCCAGGTTACCGCCCCTTCAGGCCCCTGGAGGCCTCGCTCAGTGCGGGGCTCCCTGGCAGACTGCGCCCCCTAAAGGCTGCGGCTGTGGCTAACGTTTTTCCTTCCCTTTCCTTTCTGCTGAACGGGTCAGAGAGCTGCCTGCCCGCCCTCCCCGGAGCTGGTGGTCCTAGTCGGCCACCCCTCGTTGGGAATGAGTGCACCGGAGCATTTTCCAAAGCTTGCTTCAAGGGGGGTGGCTGGAGTCACGCTCAGACGCTTGCGTGGGACGGTGTCCCCAGAGAGCCCGTGGGCCCTGGCGTGTGCACGCCCCGGGGGATGCACGTGGCCTCCCCAGGCGGCCACCAGCAGACCATCTCCTTAAAGGTTAATTAAGAATCTGAAGCCGGACGGCATGGTGCGGCCGGTGACGGCGGATGCGGCGTCTCTCCAGACCATTAAACACTAATTAGGTTTGGAAAGTCTATCGAGCTCCCGAGGTCTCGTCAAGGCAGGCGCTGGCCCCCGGGTGCCCTTCGAAATGCCAGAGCTGTCACCCCCGACGGCCCCGCCGCCCCGCCGGCCGGCCCCGCGACCCCAGGCTTCAGGCCGGGTCCCGCTTCATTTCTCTCCATCTCATTGTCTCCCTGGTGCCCTGGCCGCCCCGGCGCCACCCCCCCACCCCCACNTGTCTCCCTCTGCCTGCTGCCTCCGCGGGGAGAAGCAGGGAGCCCCGCGCCCCTGCTTGGATTCTGTCCCCTTCCAAGCCGGCTGAAGGCCTTTCCTGAGCGGTGCCAGCCTCAGAGCGTCCCGGCTGCGCTCTGCCTCCCCCTGACAAAGCGTGGGGGTGTGGGTGGGGGGTGGCTTTAACTTCATTCCCTGCTGCCCAGTTCCACGCATGCAGCCGGGAGATCTGCTCCCGACAGCATTCATTCGTCCCCTCACTCATTCTTTCACTCCCTCTTCGATTTAAACCCTGCCTCATTCTCAGAGGACTCAAGGGGGAAAAGCCCCCTCTGGGGCGCCCTCCGTGACTGCTGCTTTACCCCCTCCCCCCCAGGCCAAGGCAAGAAGTCAGTTGGTCGCTCATTTGCCCATCATCCCCACCCCCATCTTCAGCATAAGCAACTCGTCACAGAGTCGAGGGATTTCCACTCAGTGACAGAATCATGCTCTTGTCTGAATCTACCAGGAAGAAAGACAGACTGCTCCACCCACTCGCCGTCTCCCAGGCCACGGTGCAGAATTTTTGGTTCAGTTCTTCTAGAAAGTTGTGAAGTGGAAATAAGTTTATCTCCAATACACCCTGCCAGGGCTGTCTGTATTCTACCCCCTGTCCTATGTTAATGACAAGCCCACCTGAAAGCCCATCCCTGTGACCATCTCCATCGTCTCTGCCACCACACAATAAACTGAACGGGTTATGGCTTAACTCAAAGGGATACCACTAATGGTGGCATTCTGATCCCAGATGGGCAAGGCTGTAGGGGGAATGTTTTGGGTGAGGTGGAGCCTTTTCCCAGCAGCTCGCACCACATGGAATGGGCGGCCCTCTATGGCCCTTCTACACCAGGCCCTGTGATGGCATGTGAAGAGCACAGCTGGCTCTGCCGTGACTAGCTGTGTGACCTTAACTCAGTCACTTGACCTCTCTGTGCCCCAGTTTCAGGGACTTAAAAATGCAGGAGAGAATGATCTATCTTTACAGGGCAGTGTTGTGAGCAGGACAAGCCGTGTGGGCAATAGTGCCCGAGACCTGCCTTGACATAGGTTAATTTGCTTCCTTCCATCTTCCTCTTTGGACAGTGTCCCTCTCCTCCACTCCTTTGAGGAAGGCTAGGAAAAGAGATGAGTAGTGTCTTACCATTTGGGCCCATCCACTCACCCTGGCCCCAGCCCCCCAGTCCCCAACATCCTCTGATAGGCAGGGCTGAAGTGGGCCTGTGGGCACAGAAGGCTCAGCCCAATTGTACAAGCACAGAGTATTATGATTGCATTGATTTCCATCATAAATCATATTTCCTATCTTCTGCCTCTCTCTCCCACGTGCCCCAAGTTAAGCCTTGGTATTTTCTTTAGCTGCTGCCACTGTCGAGACTGGAGATGATATTAGGATAATGATGATAAATTTTACCCTGCCGCCAAGCCACTACCTCCGTGTGGGGAGGGGGAGTGTTTGTCCTCTAAATGGATCCCTTTACTCTGTCTGCTGGGCGTGGGGAGAGTGCTCATCTGAGCTTGGCTGTGGGGGTCCTTGCAACTGGACACATGGACACGTGTGCTCGTGCATACAGTCGTGTGTGCAAGGGCCTGGAAGTCTTCTTCTCAGTCTGTATTTTGTGCGGACACACGGTTGTGCTCATGCCAGTGAATGAACACATGGTAGCAAGCAGGAGTTGAGAAGGTTGAGGGGAGAAAGACTGTGCTGAGCTTCCCAAGGCACAGCCACTCCCGGCCCTGGCGCACATTTCCTACAAACCCCAGGCTCGGGAGACATAGTCAGCGCCCAGGCTGGGGCACCCATTCTGACCTCACAAATGCCTCATCTGCTTGGAGGGTGAAGCTGATTTACAGCTCTCTGAGCTCTCGGGTTTGCGCCTCTGCCAGTGAGAGGGGCTCAGCACCGGCTGAGCTGGGGTCCCTCAAGCGAGTGACAGAGAGAGTGGGGACCCAGGTGCAGCATGACAGCATTTCTCACGGGACTCTGGGCTGTGCTCCATGGGTGGGGGGAGAGTCCCAGAGAATTGAGGACCAGGAAGAGGATTCAGCAGGGAGGGGTCTTGTGGGTGATCATTCATTCATTCACTGGCTCATTCATTCATGCATCCATTCAGCAAGTACTGAGCTGAGTGTCCTCTCCTGTCCCCTAGTCCCACAGGCCTGAGAATGAACCCCAGCAGTAAGTGTCCCCCACATTTTACACCAGGGCCTGCCATATAGAGATCCTTGGGCAGAGGTCTGTCAGGTTTTCTCAGACACAGGATGAGAATACCCGTTTGGACTCACATTTTAGGGGGGTGTCTGGACAAGCTACTTTATAGGAGGAGGTTAGAGCAGGGTGGGGACATCACACTCTCTCCAAAGGGCTGGTAAGCAGTGGGTTGAGAGTATATGGTTTTCACCCGGCTCCAGGAGTCAGCATGTGGCAAGACTGTCTCCCACTCCAACAAGGGCCCAGGCCACCTGTCCCGTGGGGTGTGAGCTCCCGCAGACCCCGGGGCTGCCGTCTGTGCGCATGCTCAGTTGGACCCAACAATCATTTAGGTTCCTTCTGCCTAGGATTGTCTGATGACGAGAGAAAGTGCTACGAGGAGCCAGAGACGCTAAGGTTTCCAGCACAGCTCTGCCACTTAATGGCTGTGTGACCTTAAACAGGTTGCTTGACTTTCCTCAGTTTCCTCATCCATAGAAAGGGAAGTGATAACTCCTACGAGTCAGAGTTGTTATGAGTGTTAAATGATATTCACACGAAGCTGCCAACAATACTTGCCTCCCGCAGGCACTTGTTTCCTAGTTTCTCTAATGGATTCCTGAGGCCACTGGGATCAAGACCTCCTCCAGCAGGAAGTCTGCCCTGATTAATCTCACACCTCTGACTGATCTGGGTTTCTCTGCCAGGAGGCAGGCATTCCCTTTGTTTGTGGTCTATGTGTAAATGCATGTCCACGGACTTCATGGTTGTGGTGCTCAGTGTGTGTGTGTGTGTGTGTGTCCCAGACTCTGAGGATGGAGGGACATTTCTCCTCCTCCAGCTCCCTCTACCTAGAACCCTGAAGCCATCCCTCCTTATTCTGTCCTGAGAAGGCTGTGGCCATTTTGCACCCATACAGGAATTTGGACAGTGTGTGCACACGCACACACACCCAGACACAGATACAGGGGTACATGGCAACCTCTCTACTTCCTCCCAGGTCCTCGTGCTCCCTGCCAGCAGTCCTGGAGGACCCTCAAATATGGCAACCTTCTCTGAGTAGTCTTAGCTTGGAGAGAGCAGGGCTGGCCCCCCGACTGGCAGCCTTCACCTCTCATAGAATAGCCGACCCTACATTTTGCTTTCTGTTGTGGGGAAATGTCCCTGCCTGACAGGGTTGGGAGACCTCTGGGAGGCAGTGCAGAGAAGGAGTGAGGAGTGAGCCCCTGTGCTGCCCCTCGATCTGCACTCTGCCCACCCTCCATCTCAGACTGGAAAGGGTGCCCCCAGGGCCTCTGTTCTCTTGTCCTCAGAGAGCACAGGCCAGAGTCCAGAGGAGGGAGGCTGGAGTCCCTGCAGCCAGCATCTGGTCTTGTGAGCCTGGGCAGGTTAACCTCTCTGAACCTCAGTGCCTCCATCTGGGAAATATGGGAGGAAGAAATAGCTAGTGTTTGAGCTGCTGTAGGTAAAGATGTGTTGTGAGCCTCATGGGACAAAACCCATGCAAAAGATTGTGTTTCATTTGACCAGTTTTACTATCTTATTAGGAAGTCCCTTGGGTGGTAATGTGATAGATTACAGGATGGGCCCCAGCGTCCTCCCCCCATGTGGTGCCCAGGGCATTTGTGTGTTGGCGTGAGCACACACACCGGCGGGACTTGCTTGTGGAGCCACCCGAGTTCTCACAAGGAGGAGTCCCTGAAAACACGTGAGCAGCAGCTAGACAGGCGAGCCTGAAATGGCACAGGATGACCACAGGAGAGAAAGAACGGTGTGCTGAAAACAGACCAAGAGCAAGTGGAGACACAGAGAAGATGTGCACTGTTATGTCTGTGCTGGCCTACGAATAGTGCTCTCCACCCTTATTTCTGAAACTGTATTTGGTGAGAAGAGGTAAAAAGAAGTGGGAATGGGAATGGCTGTGTTTGTGTCCATGTGTAACTGCTGGAGTTTTGCTGTGAGGCCCTGTGTGCATTTGGGTTGAGGCCATTGTGTCATGACCGGCCATTGATGATTCTGTGTGTGTGAGGACCAGGGATGTCACTTCTGGGTGTGACATCCCAAAGGCTCCAAGAAGCGTGAAACCTCAGAGGGTGCAGTGCTCCATAGAACCACCAGATGGCGCCCGTGGGGCAGTCTATGGGTCTGAGCTGCGGGTTTTCTGTGGGCTTTGTGTTCAGCCTCTAGGCCTGCCCCTGCCCACGGTGGGTAGGGAACTTGTGTGTACCTGAGGGGTCAGGAAGGAATCGCCTGCCTGCCGGGCACCTGCACATGAACACAGGGTGGCCAGTTTGTGCACATGGCATCTTCCTCCTTGCCATGACCACCTGGAGATGGCCCGTACTGCAGGCCCTGTGAACCCCGGCCTTCCAGGATTAAGTGTGAGGACAAGCTGACCCTGTCCAGCCTCCCCACTCCCCCCACTCTCACCTTTCCCTCCTGCCAGGCTGCCCTTCACTGTGGCGTGTCCCTCCTCCCCTCCTTTACCCAGGCTGTACCCTTTGCTGAGAATGGGCTCTCTCCAGCCAAGCTCCTACCCATTCTTCAAAGACTTCAGTCTAAGACGCTCCTTCTGCAGGAAGCCCATCAGATCTCCCCAGCATCGGCCCATTTCCCCCACAACCCCCTTGGTGCTCTTTCTCTGACCACCCACTGCCTAGGTCTGTGTGTTGGGCCCACACTCTTTAGCCACTGCCTGCTCCCTATGGTTCTTTCCTGAATCTCCCTGAAAGGCTGAGTCCTGCAAAGGCAGGGTGGTGCCCAGGACAGGGCGGGCACTCAGAATAAATGCCAGGTGAAAACCAGATCATTGGGGAGCACATTTCCAACCTTGCCTGCTCCCACAGGGCCGCAGGGAGTGGGTGCCAAGGACAGGCTGTAGGACTACACCCAGCAAACAGCCTCTGAGGCAGAGGACAAAAGACCACCTGGAGAGATGACGGGCTGGGGCTGAGCCCTGGGGTACTGCGGGGCAGATGCAAGGGGCCTGGGGACAAAGAGGTAATGGGGACCACAGTGACTCCTGGGGGGCTGTTTTTAGACCCACTGGTGGGCTATCCAGGGTCCAGGCAGGTATAGGAAGGAGGCGCCATTCTGGCTGCTGCAGGAGGAACGACAGGTGGAGATGGGGCAAACCCGTCCTTGCGGAGACAGAGACGTGGAGAGCCTCTGGTGTGAGGCATGAGAGTCCTCTCCCTTGGAGTTCACAGGAGCCACTCTCACCATGTGCATCACGGCTTTCCGGAGTCTCCACTGTGTCCTGCCATCCCCGCACTAACCCCGTGTTGTCCGCTGGCACAGGGCTCTTGGAGGCATGCAGGTGCTCGTGAGCCTGTAGACATGTGCGGTCACCATCCCTGCTGGACAGATGAGGGACATGTGGCTGGAGCGGGGGACTCATCCCCCTGGCCCCGCCGGCGAGGGGCCCTGAGGCCTCCTGGATTTCATCCCCAGGGATGCACATGGTGTCGTGTCCCCCTTTCTGCAGCCACTGAAATGGGAGTGTGCCCTCCCTGATTCCATCCGTGCCCACAGCTCACTAGAAACCATCCTGTTTGTCCGGAGTCACACAAGCCCCTGTGGGCAGGATGTAGGACCCCGAGAAGGGGAAAATTCCAGCAAGAAGGTGGAGGGGAGCCATGAAGAGCAAGCCCCTCAGGAGACCCAGGTGTCTCTGTCTCTGTGGGATTGGAGTCCCAGGACTGACCGCACCCCTTCCCCAAATGGAAACTGCAAGAAAACAAGGAGGTTGCTTTTCTTTCTTTCTCTTTTTTTTTTTTTTTAAAGATTTTATTTATTTGACAGAGAGAGAGACAGCCAGCGAAAGAGGGAACACAAGCAGGGGGAGTGGGAGAGGAAGAAGCAGGCTCCCAGAGGAGGAGCCCGATGTGGGGCTTGATCCCAGAATGGCGGGATCACACCCTGAGCTGAAGGCAGACACTTAACGACTGAGCCACCCAGGCGCCCCAGGGAGGTTGCTTTTCATTTACCTTAATTGTTCTGCAGAAGATCCTAAAGGGGAGATAAAGGGGGGGGGGCAGCCGGAGAGAGATGAAGTCAAGAGAGAGAGGGACAGGACAGAGAAAGAAAGAGGGAGAGGGAGATGCCAGGACAGAGCAAAGAAAGGATTTGACCTGGAGGGCCCGCCACAGGCAGCCTCTCTGGGAACCAGGTGGGGGCAGTGAAGTGGGGTGGGGGTCATGGCCTCCCCCGAGACATGGCTGCAGCAGCCAGCCCATGGCAGCTGCTCCCCAGATGTCTAGATTAACCAAATGCTTGGGTCTGGGGGAGGAGGGGTTTCTTGCTCTGTGGAGTGGTGGCCTGGGGGACTCTCTAGGAGGACTCCCTTGGGAACAGCTGGCTCCTGGGAAGCTGAAGGGGAGGAAACTGCACGGTGGGACCCCCCCCTCCCGCAAGCACCTGCCTTTGTGGCAGACATCCTGCTGCTCCAGGCTGAAGGATAAATGGAAAGAGGCCCTAAGGAGGGAGGGGACCCCTGAGACAGAAATGCAGGTAGCCCACCCTGAGGCTCCCTGCACCTCTCTGGCACCTGGAGACCCACGGTCACCGCCACTCACCCAGCTGCCTTCCTAAGTGCTAAGGTGGCTGAAGATGGGCTCTGCCACTCCCAGCATGTGCCTGACCGCTGCACCCCCAGGAGTTTTGTCCCAGTTCCTGGAGTGGCAGCTGGGCAGGTTACACACATTTAATTAGTAGTAATTAAAAAGCTGATTCCTCCAAATGGTGCCTTCCTGGGGAGAGACACGCTGTGCCTGTCCTCCTGGCTTACCCTGGAGGCCATCTCTGGGGTGTGGAGTGGGGATGTCCCACAGTCACCTCCTATGTATGGTGGGGTACGAGGGGCTCCCCTCCAGTCCAGAACAGCGCCCACGTCTCCAGGTGGCCCGCCCAGTGCCCGATACCACACCATGACTGCATGACGCTGTCGGGTGAGTCACAGACCCCCTTCTTCAGGTTCCCTTCTGAGTGCACACCCCTTTGGAAGGTGACACCCTCCGAACGTGGTAAGTCAGAAGGAAAGCACCTCTGTAGGGAGGCCCAGGGAAGAGAGGGCTCTGGGCCCTTAGGGAGGAGGCAGATGGACCCAGAGTGAAAACCAGGTGTGCCAGAGCTGCCAATTTCATAACTAGCAACCTGGGATGACTAGCTGGGGTCATCATGGGACTGAGTTAAAGGGAGCACCTCCCCTGATGGATGGTCCAGCCTGGGACTGGGGGTGCATGTCATGGATCCAAGCCAACTGTATATGAATGATGACAGGCTGTGAAAGGCTTGCAGAGGCAGGAACAGAGAAAATGGTGTGTGTGCAGGGGGCTGCCCAGTTACGTTAGGGCAGCAGGAGAAGGCATCCCTGAGGATGTGACACCGAGGGTATGCTCAGGGAGCCAGGGGGCAGGGAAAGGTGGGGAGGGCCCTTGGGGCAATGGGAGCTGCTTGTGCAAAAGCCCTGGGGTGGGAATGAGGTTGGATGGATGGGGTAGAGGGGACAGGAGTGAGGAGTTTCAGGAAGGCTGGGGTGGCTGTGGGGGGCAGAGCAGGCTTGGGCTGGGCTGGGGAGGGACCCCGGGACCCCACCCCAGTGAGTCCTTATTACAGCAGCCCTAGGGAGTCATGGATGGCCTTGAAGAAGGCAGCACCTGGCCTGAGCTGCGAGGACCCAGTGGAGGGAAGGAGGGGAGAAGGCGAAGGGGGATGGGAGTGGTGTGGGTGGGTGAGAGGTAGTCTGGAGATGGAGAGGTTCCACGAGGTGGGGCAAAGCCCGAGGAAGAAGTTCCCAACCACAGCATGAGGCTCTGAAGGAGATCTCAGGGGCTCTCCAGGCTGCCTGCCCGATGCCCGGAACTACACAGAAAGATACAGGCTCTGAGGCAGCTCAGGGAAGAGAAGGGGAGCCCCCAAACACTAGGGTGTGCACCAGACTCTCCAAAGTCCCCCTGCCACCCCACCCTTCCTGGCCAAGTGGGCCGGTGACAGCGGCCACGCAGAGAAGATTTATCCCCGGCCTCACATGGGAGATGCTGATGTTCTGCTGTGCTCATCAATCAGGGGCCGCGATGCCAATTATTCATTTATTAATAAGGGGTCTGGGAGAGCCTCCCCTCCCTGCGCCAGCCTCGCCGTGCCTGACTCTCTGCTGTTATCCTGGAAAGCATCCTGGAGCGAATCTCCCTTCCCCCTCCAGCTCCAGGCGGGTCCCACTCATCCACACAAAGCTCGGAGGCAGCTGCGTACCCTCTGCTGAAGGTTCCTGCTGGCCCTGCCCGACCTCACTCTCACCGGAGCACTGTGGTGGTGGGGGGGCTCCTCGGCCCTCCACCTATCCTCCACCTGCTTGGGCTCCCTGGCTCCCCTGGGAGAGAGGTTCAACAGGAAGTGTGAGGAGCCAGCAGACTGGTGTCACTGAGGATCTGGGGGGCGTGCGTGTAGGGGTCCGGCTCCGGGATGGGGTGGAGTGGAGGAGCTGGCGGGGCCTGGGAACGGAAGGGAGGGCTTCTTGGAGGGAGAAGGAGGGCAGGGAGCAGAGTCTGGTCTGTTTGCTGAGGCCTCTGGCCTGCAGGGCAGCAGCAGGAGATGGTTCTGGGTCCTCAGTGGGGGTTCAGGCCAGGTGGGGGCCTCCCCGAGGGCTCCCTTTGTCCCTTCTTCCAGCTGATTCTAATGCCCCCACTCAGGGGCCAATCGGCTGGCTCAGGGGTGCTGGGAGAGGCTGATGTCTGGGCGTGGTAGAGCGTGGGTGCCCAAGGTTGGCCATGACGCTCCTGCCCCAGCCTGGCCTCCAGACCTCCCACCCCATTCCTGCCCCTGCCCCTGTGCCCTGGACCCCCATGTCCTTCTCTGCCTCTGTCTACCACTGCCTCTGGCTCCCCCTTCTCTCCTCTGAACAGCTGTGCAGCGAGAGCACGGAAATCTGCTGCCATCTGCCCCCTCTCAGGTTGTTTCCGCACCCGCTAACCAGGGCCAAGCCACCTCCGCCTGGGCAAGGAAGGACTCAGATGAGACCACAAAGGACCAGCCCCCTGAAACATCAAAAACTGTCCCATGCCAGGTCCCTGCCAGCTCACCCTGACTTCTCTATATTCCACCTTCTTTTCTCCACTGAGCCCCTGCTCATGCTCACTAGGGGTGCACCCTCCCAGGCGCCAGGGCCATGGGCCACGGCAGCCCTATTTCTGTCATCTCCCCCCATGCTCCCCACCCCACCCAAGCCTCGGGGTCATGGGGCCCAGGCTATATCTCCCCTTTCCCACCTGCCTGCGTCTGCAGCTCACAGGATGGACGGAGACCTTCAGAAGTCCTGGGCAAAATTCCTTGCTCCTCGCCTTGTCCTTTGGAACTCTCTCAGCAGACAAAACGGTCCAGGGTCCTTCCTCATTTCCCTCTTTCTTCATTCCTGTCTGCCCCTCCCTTTGCTTTTCTTCTTCAAGGAAGCTGTACCATCACACCCCTACTGAGGTAAGGCCCAGGCCCTCCCTCTGCAGCTGGAAGAGATCAGGGTGGTCACTCAGGGCTGCCTGGCTGTGGGCGGAGGCATCTGTGTTAACCGTCCCAGAGGAGACCCGGGTGGGGCTGGGGGGTGCACTTTGGGAAAGCCGCCCCTGCCAGGCTCGTCTTGTGGACCAGCGCATGTCTCCCGCCGCTGGCATGGCAAGGAAATAATGTGGTGTGAAGTGTGTCTGCGGCATGTGAAGAGAGCCCTGGAGAAGAGCCCTGTGTCATTGTGGGGTTACGAGAAGAAGAACAGAGATGCTAGGCGTGGTCAGAAGGTAACATGCTTCATGGAAACCAAGTCAGAAAACTCAAGAGACAACAAGTGAGGTCTGCACTGCTTGATTTCCTGAGATGAGTCTTGCCCTCCATTCCTGAACCTGAGTCAAGGAGAGGGACGGTCCTGTCCCTCCTCTTGGGGGGGGGGTGTCTATGTAGGATCTAACAGGAGCAGGATCGAGGTGGTGGAGAAACCAGGACAAGGTCAGAGGGCCCAGGTGGCCTGTCAGTGCGGAGATGGGGTTGCCTATGGGGGCTGGGTCCTCTCTATGGCAGGTGTACGGAGGAAGGAGGCAAGCAGTGGAGGACCCACAGCTTAGGTTGAAGCAGGAGAGATTCCAGTAGAGGCCCAAGGAGGAATTCCTCTTTTATCCAAAGATGTACCCATGCACTGCACAAGCACGTTTTGACCATGCACGTGGACCAGCCCCTGTGTAAACACCACGCATGCACCTGGAATAAGACAGACCCTGCCTGTAAGTGAATAACACAGGCAGGGACGCTGAGGCCAAGACCGAGGCTTGGGCTGGCCCCCGCAGGGCCATGAAACAGCAAGCAACCAAGGACCTGCTTGAGGGCGGCTGGGACAGTTGATTCCTGAAGGACACAAGGCAGTTTGCCAGGAGTGCAGGGCTGGGAAGGGCATTTGGGCAGAGGGACAGCAGATGCAGAGGCTCAGAGACAGAAATCATGTGTGTGTGGACTGGAGGGTGGGAGGCTGCACAGAGAAGGGGGGATTGCTGCCCAGAGATCACGTCGTAAGAACGCAGGCGGGAGGAAGGGGGACATGAGGGTGGGAGAACAAGCGGGGACCAGGCGGATGCAGCCCTGGGTGTGGAGGCCAGGTGAGAGGAGCCATCACTGTGAGCGAACTTGTTTTTGCCAGGACCACTCTGGCAGGCTCCAGGACGGGAGCTGCATGGGCAAGGTGGCCCAGAGAGGTCCCGATGTCAGGCGGTGGCAGTGGGATTTAGGAGAGGGACATGCCGGAGGCTGAGCTGGGAGCAGGGACGGCTAGAATTAAATGTCCAGGTCAGTGGTTGAGGGCCGTCGGCAAACACAGCCAGGCCCAGGCCAGGGGTGGACGCCCATGCCCCCCCTCCCCTGACATCTGCAGACATGGAGAAGAGCTTCCTGCAGTCGCACTCCCCGATGGGTAAGGTTGTCCATGTGACCATGACTGACCATCCCAGGACATTCTCAATGCAGAGAGACAAAGTTGCCAGGGACTGTATTGTCTGTTACAGGCCCTTCCTGAACATCCGTGTTTCTGAACAAGAAACTGCTTGAGCTCACCTCCTTGGGACCTCAGGTCCGTCACCTGTGCAGATCTGCTTGCTCAAACGCTCACTTTGCTGCACCTACCACTTCCAAGCCAGCCCACAGGGACCCTCATCAGGACTGGAAGAATTCCATCAACTCGGTTTACAGACTACCCTTCACCGCCACACCTGCTCACCCTGGCCTGCCTGCAGCAAGAACCCTGTCACATCCATTCAGCCAGAATGTCCCCTGACCCCTGACGTCTGTCTCCTCTTAGGAATTTTCCATCCACTGCCCCCAGCCATGCTCCCTGGCTGCAAATCCTCACTTGCCCATGCTGTATTTGGACCTGAGCCCAGTTCTGTATAAGGTTTCTCTTCTCCTATTGCAATGGTCCCTGAATAAAATCTATTTTAACTACTTGAACTACTTACTGTCCAGTTTGGGTTTCATCTTGACAATCCTGCCCAATCCCAATCAGGTCCCCACATTGCAAGACCCACTTTCAACTAGACCCCCAATCCTCTAAATACCTCCCCATTCTGAGACATCACTGAGCCCTCCAAGATGGAGGTCTCTCCCTCTTACTGAGACAGACAATGGACTTGGCTTTGCTTGAACAGTGGATTATTTTGCTGGTCTTTTCAGGGAGACAGGCTGAAATCAGATGGCCTTTCAAGTGTTGTTTTATCTCTCAGAGTCTAGAAGTTTCTAAATGTCTGTTTCTGGGCTTGTAAGCTTCTCTCTCACCCAAGATCATAGGATTCTGGGAGCCCAGTCTCAAGGTTCATGGTGTGTCTGACCTGAGTTCCAAGGGTCACCAAGGGGAGGAGGGATGAATCAGGACTCCCCCTACCCCCTCCAGCAGGGCAGCAGTCTTTGATATCCTCACCATCTCCTCCAGCGAGACCCCACCCAGAGGGCTTCTCCATAGTGCCTTGAAGGTGACCCAAGTCTCCCTGCGGTCACATCCTTACCCCTTTCCCCCCTTCTTTCAAGGTTTTATTTTTGGCCAGGTAATTAGCCTAGCTCTTCTCATTAATATTATATTTTAAAAAGAAAAGGTGAGGGTGGGGGAGAGAGGGGGCTGGGAGGGAGGGGCTTGCATATGCCAGTAATTGTCTTGACAGCCGGAGATCCTGGTGCAATGACAGTCTACTTTAAGTGGCCCAATTAGCATAAGAAACGGCTCGCCAAAAGTTCTGAAGGCATCGTGTTGATTAATGCAATTTATCTTGCAAACCAGCGGCAGACAGCTGAATCGCTGCTAATGATTATTATATACATTTATACACATTATGTACATGCAGCCTCCTCTCCAAGGAACTGCGCCTCTCCCCTCTCCACCTGCCCGCGCCCCCAGCCCAGAAGATCCCTGCGCGGCTCCACCTGCCCCAAACCCGTCCAGGTTGCCAACGGATTGTCTGTGTCCTCAACTGTGGTCCACTGGTTGCCAAAATGGGTTGCCTTTGATATGAAGGGGCTGGTTTTACCCTGAGATTGAGCTGATGTCCAGAAAAAAATGCTTTCAAGAATAATTTTCACTGCTCAGGTGAAGCTCCAGGTGGTCACAGGAGTGGCCGGCAGGTAAAGTCATGACAGTAAGGACTGTGTGGACATACAAGTTTCTAGATGCTCAGCCATAGCCACGGTTTAAAAAAAAGGTCGGGGTGCCTGGCTGGCTCAGTTGGTGGAGCATGATCTCGGGGTCACGAGTTGAAGCCCCATGTTGGGCAAAAATAAATTTAAAAATTTTTCAAATTAAAAACTAAATAAGGGGTATGTGCCGTGTGATGCTGGCAGTGTCCTTCTCTGCTCCGTCTCAAACACCTTGTTAGCCTCTAAGCTGCACGGTACACCAGACACCACAGTGCCGGCACCTGCAAGGGCGGGCCGGGCCGGGCAAGAACTCCGAAGCGAGTCACCAAGCAGAATGACCACGACAGCCACCCGTTCTGCGCATTCATCTCCCGCCAGGACTGTCCTCAGAGCTTACACACACCACCCCCACTGCCCCCCATGTCACCTCCTTCCTTGTCTACAGAAAAGAAACTCATCTGCTCTGGAGCCCAGGTGGCCTGGGCCAGTGTGCCCTCAGTTGCCATTCTTAGCAGCCAAATTCAAGTCAGAGTCAGGAGGTTGGATCAGCGGTGGGGACAGGCTCAGATGGCTGAAAGCTGCCACTTTTGGGGGGGGGGTTGCGGTGTGGAGGCCCAGGCAGGAAAGGCTCCCTAAGGGAGGTGCAGGACTCAAGCGAGGGGAGGCACTGGGGGATTCAGGGTAAAAGAGGCCAAGGCACAGACATGGGACTGGCAGGACGGCAGCACTGATGCCATGCTGTGCGGGAGCTGAGGGTGCACGACTATGTCGGAGATGACCCTTCTTGAGAACCTGAGGGACTGGGGTAAGCTCGATTGGGCACCTGGTTTTGCAGGGAGAGTAAAATCCTCCAAGAGTAACAGATTGAGCAATCCCAGGGCCAGCGGTGGAGCAATAGGGCTGGTTCCTGGGGAAGGATCCAAGATGTGGGGGACAGTGTGAGTGGGGCAGTGGGGGTGTGGCCCAGGGTGGGGGGAGGCTGAACCTTGGTGTTTGGGGTTATGGGAACCAGCTGGGACATTCGCCCTGGAGAAGCAGAGCAATGGAACAGGGGAGAAGGACCACTGGGGCTCCGGTCAACATGCAGAAGGGACGGGGAGCTATCCAAGGGGACAAGGCCTTAATGACAATGATGCCATGACAGCAATAAGGATGTCAGGAAGGAACTGGCTGGGCGTTGGGGAGGAGGAGGAGGAGGTGACAAACTTGCTTTCCACTCTGCTAAGACTTCAGGAAGAAGCATCAAACAGACCGGAGTGACATTGGGGGGGGGGGCAGAGGCTGGGCCTTAGGATGAAGGCTAGAACCAGAGGTGTGGATTGGGAATTGTTTTTCCCAGTACTGAGAACCTCAGGGAGGAATGGATCTTTGCTGAGCACCTAGTATATTCCAGGCAGTGCACCAGAAGCTCATTTCCCTTCCCAACTGCTGTGTGAGGCAGTACTGGGGTCTTGTCTCATTTTATAGACGGTCAAACTGAGCCTGGGCGACCAACCTGCCAGGGCTCACCCCGGTGCCATCCCACCTCCAAGTTCACCACTTGGGGGGAAATGGGGCACCACAGGGAGAGCAGTGGCTGCATCAGGCTGTGGGGCTGGCGGGGGTGTGTGTGCAGAGGGCCTAGACATTTCCATCCTAATCGGGGGTGCCTGGGAGAACCACAGGACACCCCCATTAAGATGTTTCTTCCATGGGCCCAGGAGCAGCTGCACGTAAATGCAAACTTGCAAACATTCTGGTTCCCAGGAGTAGGTGAAAATGTATCTATCCTTCCAGCAAACTCCTGGTCCATTTGGGGTCCGGTTCTAAAACTGGAGGCTACAGGAATGAGATGGTGTCGTGTTCACTTCTGTTCCCCTGACTCTTTACCTGTTGTCTGTGAGGCTTGTGCTGATGGGTACTTTGGGAAGTGAGCTGGGGCCCAGGACAGGGGGCTCTAGGAGAGAAGGGACCCTCTCAAGCCTTCCTACCACACCTTCTCTCCATCCTCCAGGGGGTGTCCGAGGAACCTGGGTGTAAAGGCTTTAAATGCCCACCCTGCTGCTCAGGTCACTTTGGTACTTTTGGTGTGTTTTGTTGTGTTGTGTTGTGTAGCACGTAGGGCCCCAGGGAGGTTTCTGCCGCTGGGGAGACAGGTTTCCATAAAGAAGCCTTTTGGTTTTCAGTAGCTCTTTCTCCTCACACATGAAGGTCAGGGCTCCTAAATTTTGTCAGGAGCGTGTTCAGGGCAGGAAACCTGCTCCTGCGAAGGCCTGGGTGCAGGTGCAGGGGCTCTTCCAGACCTACTGGTTACTGTCAGGTTATGGATGCACAGAACAGTCGGTCATGGTGAGAGTGTGCGTGTGTGTGTGTGTGCGTGCACATGTGTGCTTCTGCATCTGTGCACATATATGTGGACAGGCCTGGAAAGGCTTGACTTGGGTCTCGGCATGGCCAGGTGCGTGTGTGACTCTATCTGGGAAAATGACAACGTGAGCGGGCTCGGGGATGCGAGGTGTGAGTGGATCCGTGAGCGTGTGCCTGGCTGTTGGTGTCCACGGGTCTGTGAGTATGTACACACGGGTGAATATGTTCCAGAGGGTGAGTCTCTGCGGATGGCCTGATTGACTGTATCCAGCAGCACATGTGAAGTTTCTGTGTGTGCATTTGTGTGTACCCGAGTAATAGTGTGCGACCGTGTTTGGAGGGTGAATGTGCGTGTGTGCCTGGTGTATATGGCGTAACGTGATGAGCTGTAAACTTTAAACTGAAAACAGGGCTGAAGGGACAGAGGCAGAGTGCCTGGTCAGAGTGAGTGACATCAGCCCAGGCTGGATCCCTGGTGGAGGTGGTTTCTGAGCCCTGCACTCACCCCCACTGCCCCGCACTGCACATGGGACCAAGAAGGAGCCAAAGGCCAACCTCCTTGTGCCTTTGTGCCGCTGCCCTTTGGGGCTAAACCAGCCAGGGGTCAGAACTCAGCAGAACCTGGAAGGCAGCTCCTGGGATGCTACAGTGGGAGCTCTGCACACAGGGCACGGGGAGGGGGGCGTGCACAGGGCACAGGGCACAGAGCAGGGCGGGGTGAGGGGGCAACCTCCATTCAGAGCCTTGGCTGCAGCCCTGGTCTCCACCGGCTGGTCTGGGGCCTGGTCCCTGGGGCCTCTCTGGAAATGTTTCTATGGGTGTGCTGAGACCCCCTTATGTTCCCATTCAGGTGGCATCCCTATGGTCTAGGAGAACACCCCCACCTTCTCATTTTCTATCAAGGAGCACTGACCAATGAACGAAACCACCTAGGGGCCATCCTAGCTACTTCGTTTAGTTTTTGCTTTTTAATAGGAAAATATAGTGTGGCACTCATCCACTTTAAAAATGAAAAACAGGGACCATAAAACTTGATTTAATAAAGACACCAAATAATAAAATATTCTTCTGTTCTGTGCTACAGTAATTGAAAGGAGAGTGACAACGGGTAGGGAGGCCACAAGGAGAAGGAGAACCGGAGGGGAGGGAGTATAGAACAGAAAAGAGGCTGAGAGAGGCTCAAACAGGAGAGACAGTGGTTCTAGGAAGGACAGAGGTGCAGAGAGAAAAGAGGGAGGCAGAGACAAAGCCAGGCCCCCCAGGTCCACAGCAGACCCTAGTGTCCTAAGGAACCGACACAAGGGTAGGGCCCCTGTGGTCCAGCAGTGGCTTGTGGCATTGCACCTCTATTCTCACCAAATCCTCTGAACAGCCCAGACTGGTAATATCATAGAATAGAAACATGCAGGACAGGGGGCTTCCAGGACTCACCCAAGTTCCCGGCCAAGCCTCGTTCTGACCTTGGTCTCACTGACCCTGACCCAGACCTCTCCACTGGCGGCCCCAGCCCCTGCCAGGCACCGGCACCTGGCTCTGGCTTGGTTCTCCATGCCCTGTACCTCTGCTCTGTGCCCCCGTGGCCTCTGCCTGAGCTTAGCTGGCCTTCAGCAAAGCCCACTTGAATGACCCCGGCAGCCTCCCCACGGCCCTTCCTGCCTCTACTCTTCCCCTCTTGCTGCTGATCCTCCTGCAGGAGCCCAGGCCCAAACTCCCCTCCAGCCATCTCCCACCCACTGTCGCACTTACTATGAGCTCCAGCCGTGCTTGTCTCACTAGATCACACCGTGCGCTTTGGTGGCCCAAAGCACTCATGGGGACCACAGAGGTTTGTGCAAAGCCCAGCGAGAGCCTTAGCGAAGGGTCTGGGGGGAATCAGCAAAGGTTTCCAGAAAAGCTGAGCCCTGGCAAGGGCTGGTCGGAGGCCCTCGCAGAGCCTGGAGCTGAGTCGCTACGGGTCAGTTGTTGCCGTTGAGGTTAGGGCTGCCTGCTCTGCGTGCCCCGCACTGAGGGCTCGATGCCCCTTCCCAGTTCCCAGCAGCTGCCACTGGGCCCTCACCATCTGACCCACGGATAGAGACTCAGGGGGTTCCCGGCTTGTGCCATTTCCCACTGCGGGGCCAGGCACCTCACCCCGATGCTGGTGCCGACCAGCTGCAGAGTCCACAGCCTGCATCGAGCAGAGTCTACACCCAAGGCCTTCCGCAGAGCCCATCCGTGGAGAAAGAAACCCCTGCATTCCGGGATCGAGTCCCACATCGGGCTCCTCCGGTGGGAGCCTGCTTCTTCCTCTCCCACTCCCCCTGCTGTGTTCCCTCTCTTGCTGGCTGTCTGTCTCTGTCAAATATATAAAAAATTAAAAAAAAAAAAAAAGAAAGAAAGAAACCCCTGCATGGTGGCATGTGGCTAACATGGCAAGTGAGAGCCTACTCTGTGCCAGGCCTGCTCGAAGCATAGCACATAAGAAAGCAGAGCAGGGCTACGGACAGCACCCCCATTGGACAGACGAGAACACTGAGGCCCAGACAGGTGAAATCACTTGCTCAAAGATATGTGGCTGGTCAGGGTGGAGCCTGTCTGGAAGCAGTCAGCCCTGCTCCAGTTCCACGCTCTTGATGACCATGATGCCCTTCCAGAGGAGGGAAGGTTCCCTGCTGCTTTGACATCTGGGGTCTGGACAGGCATCTGCGGGTCTGTGGGTAAGTGCGACGGGAGCACCATGGGATGGAGTGGAAACTGCCTGGGCTTTGAAGCCACGTGGGCCTGGGATTGAATCTCAGCTCGGATCCTTGGAGCCTCATGACTATGAGAAACCAGCCATCCCTGCTCAGTCTCCAAGGGGCCATCGCAGGATGAGAATGTAGCGCCTCCACGGAGGGGGCCAAAGCCTGCCGAGGACACATGCTGTAACACCGGGCCTAGCGCAGCCATGGCCCATCCTAGGTGCTCAGGAAGTTCTAGTGATTATTAGCAGCCCCCCACAGGGTCCCCAGCAATGCTGGGCGTACATTAAGCCTTGAAATAGTCAGCTTGCAAAGGTTGTTAATATAGAACAGTGACTTGCCATTTGTACAGATACATCGGTGTTTCCGCAAGGGTGTTGATCTTTGCAAGTGTCACATTCTTGCCCTGGATCTGGCTCAGTGCCCGTTACCCACCAGAGGGGCAGAGTCCGACCAAAAACTAACCTTGGGCAGAGACGGTTAAATTGCTAAATGGGGTTTCTTAGTTGTTGCCCCAGGACCAACCCCTCGAGCCCCTCACCTTGCTGCGGGGGCTGCCCTACCATCTGGGGCTCATTCAGTGAGCAGGCAGAGCGCTGGGGGCTGGTAAGTCTGGGGAAATGCCCTGAGCGAAATGATTTAGACTCTTGTGCTAATGACTTCCGAGGACCACGCTCCTTCTGAATATGCAAATCAAACTGTGGGGGCTAAATAAATTAGCCTGCTTAACTTACAATCACACCCCCACTCGCCTCGAGGTGCCTGGGCCCCACTGGCTGGTAGATACGAGAGCGCTGTGTGGGGAAAGGCGGGCTGGCCCTGCAGCTCCCCTCAGCTCCACACCCTATTCCAGCCTTTTTTCCTCCTGAGGGGTCACTCTGCTCATCAAGGACATTTTAAGTGGCTTTTAAAGCCTTTGCTCAGTCTCAATGGAGACTCCCCTCGGAGATGCCCAGCCGGGGAGCAGCCTGGCCCATTAGAGCCGCTCCAGCGTCAGCTCCTGCTGGGGAGGGCAGGGAGGGGCTGGGAGGGGACTGAGGAGAGCCTGGGAGACTCCCGCCTGGCGGAGACCGAAAGGTGGAGGGGAAGCCAAGGGTAGCTTCAGAGAGCGGACCGCGTGCACCCCAGTGTCCAGGGGGCGAGAAGACCAGTCAAGGCCACAGTGCTGCCGAGGCAGGAAGCCAGAGGATCAGAGAAGCCCTGGGGTCAGACCACCCCCTGGACCTGCGGTGTGACAAAGGACAGCAAAGTTCCTTGTGTGCGCCGTTTGTGCCCCTGACGGTCCTGTCTCTCGGTGCGCGTGAAATGAGGAAAGGGCGCAAGGCGGAGCTGGGCCCTGAGGAGGGGCAGACGACCCCCGGACCTGCAGGGACCGGAAAAGCGTGTGCTTTAAGTCAGCGTGTGCTACGCCGGCTCATCGGGCTAGACGCCCCGCTCCGGCTCCACCTCGGAGGTTTGTTTGTTCCAGCCCCGCCGCAGCTCCTCCTCCTCACACCAAATGGCATTTAAATGTTAATCAAGTCAAGGTTGCCGGTGCTGCGCTCCCGGGAGGCAGCCGAAGGTCAAGGCCAAGCCTGAGAGGCAGCCCCACCTGATCCCAATCGGCAGTTCTGCAGGTCCTATTAGCCCGGGACAAGGGGCCCGCGGGACTCTCGGTTCTCGGGAAGGGGCCTGGCCCGCTGCTGGCTGGAGGTCTGGGCCACCGGGCTGGGGTGTGGTTGGGGAGCCCAGTGCAAACTGCCCTGCGGGACAGGCTTCTGCCTGGACGCCGGGAGGACCACGGTTGCCACAGCACCCTGGAGTGGATTTTCCCTGGACGGATCTGAGGGTGTCCCGGGTCAGAATAAGCCCCTGGGACCGTGCTTTCCTTGTTGGCCCTTCCTGAGTTCTCTGAACCTCTCTCCTGGTCCTGTGATTCCCGAAGCCTCTTCCTCCAACTCCTGCGGCTCTGCCTGCTCCTAGGCCCTCCTCCTGTCTCATTCTGACAGATCTCTCTCCTCTGTGCACGCTGGCTCAGGGTTCGCCGCAGGATTCCGGCAGCTTCTCTCTCCAGACGGTAGAGATGGTATTTGCTCACAGCCCATCCGCAGGATTATAGGAGGTGAAGCTGAGGAGAGAGATGGGCACACAGTAGGCCTTCTCTAGACTCCTCCAGTTTCTTACTCTGTGTTCTCCGATTCTCTCTGGAACTCATTTCTCTCCACATCCGGCTTAGGCACACACCCCACGGAATGGAATCCCCCCTCTCCAGCAGCTGGAGGGAGGGCTACAGGGCAGGGATGTCCACTGGGCACAGGCGCCACTGGGCCTTTGGAGAGGGTCCTGGACATATGCTTGGGTGGGGGGCGGGTGGAAGGCTGGGTGTGATCAGGAGATGCTGAGCATGCCTTTGTGCCTCAAAAAAACCCACAGGAGCCTAGCAACAAAGGCAGGGAACTTCCCACCCAGGCAATATTTTCATGTACAGAAATTTATCACCTACCAGGACACAGACAAGAAATAGGAAAAGAGGAAACATGTTTCCGGGTATCCAAAACCCATATAAAGGAAATCAGTATAGGTTTAAGAAGGAAAAAGTACAAATATTTTTTCATACCATAGATTTTTCTCAGGCTCTCTCTTAGAGCCTCATCACTCTTACTTTTGGCAGAATCTTAATGTATTGTTGGTCTGGGTTCTTGGGAGACATGAGCTTGGAATTAGGACCTGACGACAGGCCGCACGTGTTCCTAGAGAGTGGCCTGGTAATGGACACTCAGCTGCTAACCACCTTATAGGGAGGGTAATGGAAAGGACAGTCATATTTTGGTGCTAAAAGGGTGTGGGTTACCAGTGATCTAGACTATCTTCGGTAACTCAAGATAAATTCCTTACCAGGGCTCCTAGATAACTGAATTTCAGGCCCTAAGGCTGTCCCTGCGAACCTGAACCTCCCGTGGGGGGTGCAAGCCTCTCCCAGGCATTTCGCTCTCTACTTAGGACCCCGCCTCATGCTCAGTATCCTCTGCATTCCCTGCCCTGCTCTGCTTGGTCTTCGTGTCTGTCCGTCTGCTTCAAGGACCGACAGGGTGGGAACCACATCCTGTGCTGAGTCTCCAGGAACACCTTGCATCTCTGGGTGTGGAGACTCTGGGAAAAAGGGGATACAGGGAACAGCTTCTTTGCCTGCTGGAGGCTTCTTTGTTCTATGAAGTTCTGCATCCTAGGATTCCTTTCAGTGCACATGTTTCTGAGGATTCGGGACGGCAAGGGTTGCAGAGCTGTCCCTCACACTCAGCTCTGGGGAGTGTCTGACACTCAGGCCACAGCTGAGGAAGTGACTCGAGGCTCCAGCCTTGTGTGTGTGTGGGGGGGGGGTGCTTGTAACTCCAAGGCCAGCAGGGGTTTCTCTTGGGGTGCCATCTCTCTCAGGCCAGCCCTCAGTAGCACACACTGTCCCCCAGCCCCAAGTGTCTGCTCGGTCCACGGAGAAGATCTGCCTGAAACCCTAGTGCACCCTCATTTCCGGTTGGACCTAATGACCTCAGAATTCGGAAGAATAGGCCAGCCAAAGTAGAACAAGTGTCAGAGGCTCTCATAAAGTATTCCAAAGTAATACAGAGATTTCTATGTAGTTCCCCTGAGGGGTGCAGGGAGACAAGACAAATAGAAGGCGGCGGGGGGTGGGGGGGGAGGTGCAGGNGGGGGGGGGGAACTGAGAGGCAGAGACAGACCCTTGGTGCTGGATGACAGAGGGGAAAGGCCGGTGGGACTGGGATGGTCACTCCCAGACTCCCTGGTGGTGAGAATCCCATAGGGTCTTAAAGAAGGAGGACTGGGGAGAAGGAAGACAGTATGGGGGAGATTCTTAGGGAAGGATTTGTGGGGTGGGGGGGCAGGGGACGACCATGCTGAAGTAAGGGGTAGGCACTGGGCACCAGGGGCCTAAAAGGACAGAGAGGAAGAGCTAGAATACCAAGGATCTCAAAGGTTCAACACTAAAGGCAATCGGCAGCCACTGCAGGTTCTTGAGCAGGGAGGTAGCCCAAGGCAGGGAGGAGGAGGTCTCCAACACCCCCTAAGTTGGGAGGAGGAGGAGGGTTGGTGGAACCTGTCTTGACCACTCCTCTCCTACCCCTGCCATGAGACAGGCACCCTCATTAGAAGGGAGGAGCGTGTCCCGTATCACCTATGATTGCGGATGGGGGCCAAGGGCTGGGGTGGGGGGTCTGGATGTAGCAGAGGAGAGAGGATTCTCTACAGTCCCTGAAAGGGGACAGGCCAATTTAAAACTAAGTCAACAGCTGGACCCCAGATCAACTCTTGAAAAATGACACTTCACAGGGATAACTGCAAAATCCCGCTTAGGGTCCAGGTAATCTGCTGGGTGATCAGGAACAGGGGCCCCCTCTTGACAATGATTTGTGTGATCATGACATGGGGGTTTTGGTCAGAATTTAGAGGGAGGCAGGCTTTCGCTCAGCCTAAGGAAAAACTATCTAACCCTTCAAACTATCTGACCATGGAATAGAACTTGAGAAGGCCATGTGCTCTCTGTCATTGGAAATGTTTGAGAAGGAGAGGTCTCAGGTGGGGCAATATCTATTTCCATGTTCCCTGGTTCTGGGCCCTGAGAAGACCCTGCCAGGGAGGATGGTCTCTGTTCTCCCCAAAGCGCCTGCCTCCACCCATCTCCCCATCCCCACAGACCTCTTCTGGGGGCCTCCTTCCTGGTTTCCCATTTAGGAGATATTTCCTGAAACCCCCAGGAGTAGAGGAGCTGGGAGCCTGGCATCTCAGAAGCTTGACTCTGCCTTCAGAGAAAGATCTGGGGGAGGAAGCCTGGGAGGCTCTAGGGGAGGGTGTCACACTTGAGTGGGGGAGGGTGTCACAGGGTGTTCTGCTGGGGTGTTTGCTGGAGGAAGTGAGGGAGAGGAGGCTTAGGTAGCCAGGGGACTTGCTGGAGGAGGTGTGACCCGAGAGCTGAGAGCTAGAGCAGATGGAGCAGGTGGACAGGAAGGAAGCAGCATAGTCAAAGGGGTCAGGGGTGAGAATGAGGAGGGACACAAACATGGGGAGGGGAGAGAGATAGCAGGAAGGAGCTGGGGACAGGGCCTGGCAGCCTCCAGAGAGTGATTATCCCAGCCTGGGGGTGGGCTGCAGAGCATTCCTGAGCTGGGGTAGCCTTGGGGAGGGAGGGAAAAGGTGCTCTGGGCATGTCTTCCTTGTCCTGCATGAGACACTTGGGACACATGGGATAGGGGAGCCACATCTGTCTGACTGTTCCATAAAGAGCTGTGGTGTTGGGTGCCTGCCGGGTGCAAGGTGCTGGACTGTTTCCACCTTCCCTGCTCTAGCAACAGGGAAGCTGAGGAAGGAAAAATGTAAATCAAATCAGGGAGACCGTATTTTTTTTTCCTTAAGAGAGAGAAAGAGAAGGAGAGCACAAGTGACATTTGGAGCCATAATACCTTAAAGTCAATATCATTACCTCTGATATTTACTGTCAGCTCCACGGCGCCAGTGAAGTGGGAAAGTTCATCCATCTCCCCTACGTCAAGTGTAGCCTCGCCAAGAGCTTTCCCCTCCCCCACCTTTGTGCAATTCCAGTTAATTGTTTGGCTGTGATAACACCCCCCACATCCAGCCAGCCTTCCAGCAGGGTCAGGGGGAGTGTGGACTCATGGCGGGGGGAGTAGTTGGGCCCAGGGACGAGAGGTGGGGGGGGTTATGGGAGGAGTGCCAGCGCTGGGCTTCTCAGAACGGGGTTCCAGCCCCCAACCCTTAACACAGAGACTCCATTGGTGACGCAGGTATGGGAACACTAGATATGTCCCAGGATATGGATATCATTCATTTCTTCAATCCTTGAGGTGAGAACTCAACCTTCCCCTGCCCCCAACCCAACTTGGTGAGGTTTGGTTTTCCCCTGAGCTGTACAGATAAGACCCCCTCATGACCCCAACTCCCTGTCCTCATGCGGCCCCCTCCAGGCCAGTTTTCCTCCTCTGGACCTCACACCCTTGGACTCATGTTTGCAAAAATGCATCTTTCAGTCCTCCTGGCCTGCCTGGCTCTGGGGTCTTGATCCTTCCCCCAACAGTGAAGCAGCAGGCCTGGCTCCCTGGGGAGGCATGAGGAGGGCACTATCTTCCCCACTTGGTTCCTGGCCTCTAGTCCCACTGCCCATCCTGATGGCTGCAGTCTCTGACCGGCCCTCTTCCCAGGGGCCTGGTTTGATTTCAAATCCAATTTTCTGCCATAAAACTTCCTCTTTCTCTGTGTTGGCAGCCAGTCTCTGTCACTTTCAGCCAGCAAAGTCATTTTTCCAGCCTGACCCCAGGGTTTGGGCCACCTTGGCATGGAGGGAGCAGACAGCTGGACCTCCCCCACCCCGTAAGCGCGAGAACGCTGGCCTGGCCGTCTCCTGTGTCCTTGTGGGGCAGCCACGCATCCTGACAGGTGAGCTGCCCATGCACACCTGGTAGTCTGTGCCTTGTGCCATGCAGGTGGGCGCGTACCATCTGCGTGTGAGAATGAGCAGGTGCCCGTGAGGAACTGGGTGAACACCTGGACACCCCTACGTGGGTGGGTGGGCCTGTTCCTGCTCTACACAGGTGTGCCCACGTGAGCTCACTGGCGCCGCAAATCTCAGCAACATCTGCCTTCCGGGGGCCATGCGCTCGCGGGGACAGTGCTCAGGGAGATTCCAGAATGCGGAAGAGAGAGAGGGGCAGGCTGGGGTGAGTTCATTTAGAGAGGCTTCCACAGGGAGAGGCAAGCCTCCTGCCCTAATCCCTTCTGGCTGCTAGCCTCTCCTCCCATCTGCAGCCTCAACCACAGGGCCACCAGCACCCAAATGGAATGCTCTCCCAGAACACTGCAATGTAAGGGGGCAGAGGGAGGCCGGGCTGGGTCCCAGACTCCGATGGGATCCAAACACTTGCCCAGTCATTGTTCAAGAGCCATGCCTACTCCCAGAACCCCTCTTCACCCCAATTTAGCATGGTTGCCCTATCTCCTGGAGGACTGGCCCTATGCGCCTTCTGAAAAATTCACAAGTGGCTCTGGGGGACTGTGTATGACAGAGGGATGTAGGGGTGGCCTCTCCTCCTGACAGCCTGAGGTATGTTTACTCTGGGTTTTCTGAAGTCTCAAGGCAGCCCCCTGACCACTCCCCATCCTCGCTGTACTTGAGGGCCAGGCACTGTTGAAAGAATTTGCAGTTTAACACTCTGGAGCTGCCCCTTCCTCTCCAGTCTCTCCATCGCTGCCCCAGTTCCACTCCTTATTGCCCCATGCTCATGCCTGATTCTACTTCTGTACTGCTCAAAGACATGCTATGGCTCCCTAATGCCAAAGGATTAGCTCTGGTCTGGCATTCACGGTCCCCTGCGCTGTGGTGCCAGTGACTTCCCCCAGAATCACTGCCCTCCCTAACCCCTTTCTGCTCCCCAGCCAGGCCAGGCCATGGACTTGCATTCTCTGGGGACCCAGCCACCACAGCCTATTCTGAGAGACACTCAGGGAATACACTGTGCCCCTTGCACGAGACCCCTGCCTATCTCCTTTGTGCCCTGGGGCTTTGCACTGTGCACATTGTAGGAAGCCTCAGCTCCCCTTCTCACCTCCTCAGAGTGAGATTATGCAAAGCCTTTGCTCTCTCTCCTCAGAGCCTCACCAGATCCCCTGGTTTGCCTTAGTCAAATGTTCCCTCAAAGTAGAAGACACCTACTGGCTGAAACCAGAGGGACAAGGACAGAGAGAGCCAGCAAGGGAAGCCCCCAGACCCAAACTCCCAAAACCTATAAGCTGAGGGCCCACTAAGGTTCTCAGCCCCCAGTCTAACAGGCACTGTCCTAGAAAGCTTCTCTGGGCATAGAGCCCTTTCACTCCTCTCTCTGGGGGACCAGCCACCATACTTTCTGAGCCCAAGGAGAAGCAGGAGAGGATGGCCGCCTCTCTCTGTGGGGCCATCTCCCCAGGGCTATATTACTAATGGATTCATTCTGCTGCTCAGAACCATGCTGCCCACAAGCTCCATGAACCCTGGTCACGGACATTCCTGAAACAATAACACTTAGAGCTGTACGGGAGGGCGGGGGTGGCCCTGGGATCTCTCCACACGCAGCAGGAACTGCAGGACCCAGCTATACTTGCAAGGGAATTTTGAGCCACCCATTCTCTCCTTGCCCTGACCATAAATCCCCATTAAATGAGCCCCCTCTCTGAGATGTCCTGTTTGTCTACATACAGTAACTTAACCCCACTATAGCGACCATGCATCCCTTGCCAGCAATGAAAGTTAGCATGCTTTTAGTGTTGACCTGAAATCTGACTTCTAGTAATTTCCATAAGGGTCCCTAATTTCATCCTTTGGGGCCACAGGAAACAAGCCTTTTCCTTGGGACTGCCTGTGAACAACCCTTTTCCCAGCTGGTCCTCCCTCAGCTGCACAGTGCTGGTTCCTGAAGTCATACCATGTGTCATGCATGGAGTGTCGGCCACGTCCCACCACGTGCCTCTGAACACACTCAGTGTTTTCCAGCCTCTCACTGGTTCCCAGAACTGGGGCAACCACACAGAGTGGGATCAGCACTTCCTCCTTCTCAATATTGCCTTTGTCTTAATGCAGTCTAAGGGACAATTAGGTTCCAGGGAAGCCATATTATACTGGAGGCTTCTACTGAGCTGTCAACACCGGCTTGCAGCCACACCTTCCCTTTCTGAGCTTCTGCGGTGAGAATATCAGCCCCAAGGGGAAGGTCCCAATTTCTCCCTACTGAACGTCTTCTTCTTCTTCTAGTTTGGATCGTACCCATCGCTTTCATCTGCTGAGACATTTTTGCATTCTTAGTCTTAGTCATCTAATGGAAGGATCTTTCCTCTCGGTTTTAAGCCATCTGAAAATTCAGTCCCTCTGACCGACAAATCTGCAGCCAGGTCGTTGATAACAATGAGCATTAGGGCAGTACCAAGGCCAGAGGCAGTTTCTTGATCCTGGAGATGCCTCCCCGGTTGATAACCCTCCGAGTTGCCACTGTGCCTTAGGAACAGGTCTTCAACCAATTGCAGACCTATTTGATTATTCTGTCATCCAGACTGTTCTTCCTTGATTGTCAACAAATCCTTATGAGAAAACTGGCTGAGGGTCACCTAAGTCAAATGACCTGTCAATAAGGAAATAAATTGTCTTGCCTGGTTTTTGATAGGCCCCAAGGACTACCACTTCTTTCTCTAAGCACTCATATGCCCTCTGTTCTAGATTCTTACTGAGATCTGACACATACTCCCTGGTTTGTTGGAACCACCTTCCTCTATGTTGGAAGTCAGACTTACATGGGCCTCTCTTGGCCTCACGGCCTCATTCCCATTTGCCATGATTCCTCAAAGACCATTAACGAAGAATTCAGTCAACAAACATGCTAGGAATAAGCAGTTAAAGCTGAAAAATTCATGGTACCAGTCCTGGAGCAGTTCAAAGAACGGCAAGGTCCGGGGGATGTTCTGTGGGTTCTGGGGGCCTGATTACTGACCAAAAGCCCTGGGATCCTGGGTTCTGAGGATGTGCATGGACCCTCCTGGGGTGAGGCCTTTATGGACATCTCATCCAGCACCCTGTTTTCTCCAGGACTGTGGCCACAGCTCAGTGGAAGATCAGTGGAAGATCTCAAAGGAAGATCCTTCCTTCTATCCTGAACAGCTAGAGGCTTCTCATAATCTTCATGTAGAAAAGCTCCCTTGAACAATGCAGGACCCTAGTGTGGGCTTCCTTGGTTCGCTGCTGGATTGAGAGGAAGGAAGAGAAGAGGCATGATCTTGCCACCAGGACCTGGGGGCTCACAAGCTGGGAGGGGACAGTCAAGGCACTCTGCTACCCCCAGTGAGTGTGACCAAAAGGCTGGCTGAGGAGAGAATAAAAACAGAGCTGGGGAGGATTTGGGGCCATTCTCCAGCAGTGCCAGGCCCTGGGGGTAGCAATGAGGGTGACTAAGACATCCAGCTGATTCAGGGGCCCCAGGGAGAAGAAGGTCCTGGGGCCAGAGAAGTGGCAGGACTGGCCTGGGGATGGACACAGTTCAGACACTCATAAGCACACGTTTCTTTTCTTTCTTTTTACGTACGTCCTTGGAGCTTCATAGAAGTCATAGATAATAGAGCCTGGGAAAGAGTGGCATTGTCTCTATGGGCAGGGCCCTGCCTGAGCAAGAGACTGGTGTGGGCTGGGGTGGGGGGTGTGCCAGGAGACCCGTGAGAGCTCCAATTATCAGAAGGTTTCGACCAAGGAGATTCTACTCAATCTAGACACTCCTCACTTTTCCCTCACCTGCTCACTCTTTCAGGCGTGTTCACAAGCACTGTCTCCTCTACTGCTCCCAACAGTGTAGGAAGATGCTCTGGGAGATGATTCCCATTTTACAGGTGGGGATGCCAAGGCAACCCAGAGTGACAGCAGCCGGACTGGAGTCCACTTGGGAAGTGGTGGCAGAGCCATGTGGAGGGGGGTGACACCCTACTCACCCACTGACCATGGACTACGCCATCCCCAGACCCCTACCCAAGACCCCGGAGGGCTGCGTGGGGGAAATAAATATGCACAAGACAGAGCCTCTTGCTCTTTGAGGAACTTTGTGGGAACAAAGAACATTCTAATAGTAACAGTGAAGATCAGCATTTCCCACGATGAGCAGATGTGCGTACTCACTCACTGGATTGTCATCACAATCCAGAGTGGCACTTAGAGTCACCATTTTGCAGATGAAGAAACTGAGGTACAGAGTGGCTCAGGAGCATGCCTAAGGCTCCCCAGCTCCAGAGCTGGCTATGTCCCAGCATTCCCTTCCCAGGGTGAAAAGGGTGACTCAGCTTCGAGGGAAGGGAGCATCAGTGGGGGGAGGCTGAGGTGCCAGAATGGGTGAGAACGGGCAAGCCGAGAGGAGCTGGATGGACTGTCCAGGGGGCATCGTGCCAGCCTGGTGCAGAGGGGGCAGGTGGGGGTGTCCTGGGGATGCAGGCTCCTGCCAGGCTGCTGGTGGATGGGAGAGGCCCAGGTGGGCAGGTGAAGGAGCCGCTCCCACAACCGCAGCCTCAGGCAAGCGCCGGGGCTCCCAGGCAGCTGGGTGACGTACAGCGGACGTACAGCGGTCGGGTTAGAGTCCTGCTTTAATCGAACAATAATACTGGGGAGTGATGAGCCACCATACATCAGCTCTCACCAAATGAAAAATTCGAGAGGATCATGTGGGAGGTGAGCAATGGACTGGGAGTGTGCATTTTACCCAAATCCACGGCAATTTACATGCTAGAGAGACAGCTGTTCCCACCGCTGAGCGAGGAGCTCCCAACCACAGCTCAGCCAGGGAGCTCCCCGCGGGCCCCTACCTCACATCCCGAGGCCCTTAGCCCAGCCGCACGCAGGCTCAACAAGACGCATTTTCTTTGTTCTTCTTTTTTCTATTATTATTATTATTATCATTTTAAGTTCCCCAATGGCAAGATTTTATTTTAAAAAAATTTTAATTGTAGGGAAATACACATAATTTACCATCTTAACCATTTTGAAGGATACAGTTCAGTGAACTGATTTTTAAAGGCAGGTGGTTGGGGTGTGAGCCCTCTGCCCAGCCAGGCACCCATGCCACAGGCATGGCCCTCACTGTCTTGCCTTCACACCTTGGTCTGCAGCACCTCCATCCTGTGACTGGGGGCCAAATCCACTGTGCAGAAGCGAGGTCTCCCTGGGTCTTGCCCCCAGCTGGACACAGGGTGGGGCTCTCTCCCACCAAGTGCTCCCAAAGTCTCGGGGCCTGGCCTTGTTCTGAATCAATCCTGACATTAAAGCCTCAGGAAGGCCACCATGTCCCTTCTTGCCAGGTGTCCCCTCTTGGAGAGGGTCACCCCTCAGGGGAGGGAGGCACACAGCAGAGAAATGCTGTCCTTGCCCAGCCCTGACCTCAAACCTTGCCTCTGTTTCTCACTGGCTGTGCAGTCCTGGGTCCCACCCTGTCTTTCCAAGCTGTGGCCTCTCCTCTTCTCCTCTCCCCTGAGATGGAGGGAGCTGCTCTCTGGTTGTAAGCTGGTGGCACAGGGCCCAGCCCAGCGGGGTGACAGGGGGCATGCAGGTGTGTCTGTGGTGCGGGCCTGTCCAGACTTAGATGCGTGTTTTTAGGTTGGGTGTGTGCACGAGTGACCACCATACACCCGTGAGCTGCAGCTGGCCTGGGCAGGGGGATGGGGCTGGCTGTGTCCAGGGTGGTGGTGGGGGGGCGCAAGGTGTGTGTGTATGTGTGTGTCCTCTAAAACCTCCTTGCTGCAGAGTATAAATATTTATACAGATACCTGCCGTAAATCTGCCCGCCTGGCAAACAAATGAATTGCAAAGGTAACTTTGGGGGTTTTACAAAAATGCTCAGTGATGGGGTAGAAGAATGAAGAAAAGGAGAACTAACATGACAAAGCTGGCAGGACAGCCCTCTGGGTCCCCTCCCGGGGCAGGCAGCTGTGTCCCCTGAGTGGGGAGCAGGGACACACCCTGGGGGACACCCATAGATTGAGCTGTGGCCCTGGCACAGGATGGGGACACAGTCACCCAGACGGAGCCAGTGCTCCCTGCCCTCTAATAGCTTCTTTTCTCCGCCTTGTAAGTAGAGAGGAAACTGAGGCACAGAGAGGAAACTGGCTTTCCAAACGGTAGAGCCAAGATGCAAACCCGACTCTGCGAGAGGCTAGACACAGCTCCAAAGAGCACCCAGTCCTGCCGCCCACGTCCTGGCAGGGAGCCAGAGGCTAGCGTGCAGGGATGGGGCCGGGGCTAGGGCCAAGCTCCCCTGCTCTTTAACCCCCCCGAACATCTGCTTCTGATGACCCTCTCCATCTCCCAGGCCCCCGGCTCTGGCCCAGCGGATCCCGCCCCGTCCCACCCCCTCGGGCTCGGGCTGGAAGAGGGCTCTTTAATTGGGTCCACAAGAACTTTATTACCTGGTAGCTAGTTCCTTTGCTTTTTCTGTAACAAATTATCCTAACGATGTGACCCAGGACCAGATGTTAATTGCAATGGAAAGTAATCAATTTCCTTTACTGAGCCCGGACTCAGAGGCAGGTTAGTCAGGAGCAGAGACGGGGTTCTTAATGAGTAGGGCCCCTGAAAAGGCCAGAGGCCTGCAGCAGCCCACTCATGGTGGCCTTGCCTCCTCTTCCCCCTTGCAGCCTTCACCCCTTCCCATAGGCACAAACCCCAGGCCAGCCCTTTCCCAACCTGGCAGCCTCCCACTTCTCCAGACCCTGTCCCTCTTGGGGCCACCTACCTCTCAGGAGCTTCTATGGCTCCCTGACCCCTGTGGAATCCACTCAGCCCTCCTTCCTCTGCAATCCGCCCCTGCCCTCTTCCTGATCTGGTGGTCCTGGATCTCTTCCCAGCTGCATGCCCCCCATAGCCCAGGCTATGCACCTCTGTAAACACTGCCTCCCTCCCTCCTCTTGCTGTGTCCTGCAACTCTCCCTGCCCCAGGTGCGCTCCTCGCTTCTCCCATCCTCCTGGCCAGAACACAGTCTTGCTCTGGCTGTCAAGACTTCCATGTGTACAGTACTGGGTGCTGGAGAATTCCAAGAAGGCTTCAAGGAAGACTTGGTTACAATACAGCCCCTCTCCATTTCTCTTCTGCCAAGACACATCATGCCCAGGGACTTGGGGCTCTGAGCAGGAGAACAGGAGTCTTGGGGTCTGGCTTTGCCTTGGTTGAAAATGGGCCAGGCCCCTGGGGCCCCTGCAAAGCAGGTGGTGGTGTTCGCTGGACCCCTCCCAGGATGCAGGGGGGCGGGGAGGGGCAGGCTTAGCTTTCCTCTGATCTGGCAAGAAAAAGGTCATTTCCTGGACTTCAGTTCCAGATGGTGGACCAGGAAATTTGAAAGTAGAGCAGACGGTCCTTCCCTACCTCTTGGATACCCTCCCCTGGAGTGTTCCAGCAGGGTGCACAGTAGGGAGGCTCACGGGGAGGGGGAGAGTGGACAGTAGGCAGGATGGCAGAGGGGTCCAGGTGGGAGGAACAGGGTGGGGAAGGCAAGGGACAAGTGTCGACTGGCCTGTGGGTGGGCATGGGTAACACTCCAGTGATGATCCCTTGACCCACAGAGCACAACCCCCTGACCACCTGGACTCGCCAGGAGCCACCACCTGATGTAAGGGCCTGAGGTCTACACAGCCCAAAGACTAGGTCAGTAGGCTGTGGCCCAGCTGCACTGAGAGCCACCTGGGGAGCTTCAAAAAAGAGAAACGAAAACAAAAGGGGTGAAGAGGAAAGATACCCATCCCCGGACTAACTCCATGGCGATCTGTGTGCGGGACCCCTGGCCCGGGATGGTTTTGCAGCTCCTCAGGGGATTCTTGTGTGCCAGTGCAGATGCAGGGTAGGATCGGGCGGGCGCCAGCAAGGGGCCATGTCTGAAGGCTGTAGAAATGAGGGGAGGCACCAAGAAACTAGCCAGGAGAGAAGATGGAGAAAACAAATGAATACGCACAAAGGGGCTTATCACCAGATTCTTGGGACTGGGCTGTCAGGAAGGACAGTTGTGCTCACGGGAAAATGGTGTGAGCAACTCAAGTCCAATGACCCTGGGGTCAACACCAGTGCCTGGTTTGTCTGGGACTCAGGCTGCCCAGCTAGGAAGGGGGACTCCTTCCCCCCCACCCCTCGGGGCAGGGCTGGGGGATGAAAGGATGGATGGAAAGGGACAATAGGTAGGGTGCCCAGGAGATGGAGAGGAGGAGCAAGAAGAGGAGGTGGGAGCTCAAAGGAATGGCGTGACAAGGGGAGGGATCAGAGAGCCCTGGGCGGCCCACTAAAGTCAGGCAGGGGTGGGACAGCAGAGGTCCTGAGAGGGACAGGGCTCCTCCCCTGTACACCCCCAGGTATGGAGGGGCTGAACTGCCCAGAGCCTTGCACTGCACAGGGGACCACATTCACTCCTTGTTCCTGACCTCAAGAAACTAAAGAGGCCAGCACCCACTCCCCCTGCCTCTTAGCCGGGCAAAGCTGGCTCTGGAGTTGCCCCCATCTCCCCCACTCTCCTCCTGGTACCGGAGCCCTCCTCCGGACTCCAGGCAGAGGCTAGGAGAGCAGAGGGTGTGAGAAGGCCCCCCTGCTTGGCCACCCCTTGCTTGGGTCACAGGACATGGGATCTGGCCTCACAGTGGCTCTGCCCGGCTGGGGCAGGAGAAGCAGGGAGCCCGGGGAGGTAGGTGGGCGCTGGCAGGCTATAAGGGTGGCCAAGGACAAAGTCCCCGGACTTTACAATTTCCCTGTGAGTCTACAATTCTACTAAATAGGATAATGGATTTTAAAATGCCCCGAAAAGCAGAGAGTGCTGTAAGATGGGTGGTATTATTGTTATTAACAACCACATCCTTCTCGGAGCTTCGAGAGGAAATAAATCAGACAACGCTCGCTTGCAACAAGCAAGTCCCTTGGAAGCATTCATTGCCACGAAATAAACACATTTATATTATAAACCCCAAATTAAAGGGAAATAACACTTGGGGGTAAGCCATTCTTTTATTTTCTAGGGTCTTATGAAAACCCACACATGTTGGGAAAGTAGATCTTTGAGGAATGGCTGATGGGTAACCACAGTTGGACGAGCTCCAGCCTGACTGGGAAAGGGCATCTGGGGGGACACTGCTCCCCCTGCCCTATATCAATATGGGGGCACTATGGGGGGGGTCCAGGAAGACCAGGACACCCTGGGCAACCAGCACCTCCTGAGCTCCTAATTTCAGGGTATCAACTCATCTTTTGTACTGCTCAAGGCTGACCTAGCTCCTTCTCCAGAAAGCCACCCCCACTGTTCCCTCCCTACCTAACCTCCTGCTCTCCCTTCTCAGGGTCCTCGGTCTTCCTTGCATTGGATGGTCTTCCTTGCACTGGATGGTCTTCCTTGCACTGGATGGTCTTCCTTGCATTGGATGGTCTTCCTTGCATTGGATCGTGCCACAGGGCTCTCCGCCAGTGGCTGTCGGTCCCGGCCATGAAGCATGTCTTCCTGCCGACTCCCTAGCTGGTGCTGCTGAGGAAGGGCATGGCACTGAAGGTGTGGTGGCCACCCTGTAAGGGACTCTACATATTATTTTTTTCTCTTACCTCATTAAACTTAGCTTTCAATTACGTGTTAATGATGCTGGATGCCTTTTGTAGGCTGGAGTTTACTGCAGTGTCTTTAAATTTAATCACCTCCATAATGGCCAGCTCTGGCATCGCAAATAAGAGGCCATGAGAAAAAAAGGACAGTCCCTTGCTCCTGAAGGAACCAGCAAGATCTGGGGCCCTGTTGAGGCCAGAAAAGTCCTTTGATGAGAAATTACAGGAAATGGTGAGATCTCCCAGGACCTCCAACTGGACTCCCTCTGATTTTTCATTTACAACTGCAACAACGAGGGATGGAGGTCAGGCTCAGGCAGGGACTTCCGCCTGTTCTGGGACCTGAGCAAAGCTGGAAAGGGTTCTCCCGAGAGGGTGCCTAAGAGATCCCATGGCCCAGTGCTGGCCGTCCCCTCCTCTCCATTTCGTGCGCATGGCGCAGGCTGTGAGGCAGGGGCAGTGCACTCCGTGTCTGCCTTTCTGCCCTGGGGCCCTTCACCCGCAGACCCCCTCTCCCACTCCCCACACAAATGTGGGTGGGTCCCAGGGGTCTGTGGATTCAGGACCAGGCTTCAGGAGATTGTTTTCCACTGAGCCTCTGCCAGCATTCAAGGTTCCTTGCAGCTTGGGGCTGTTGCCCCCACCCTCCTGCCCAGTCCTGTATTTGATTTGAGCCCAAAGGTGTGTCACTGGGGACAGGCTGGCCCTCCCAAAACTGCTGTGACTTTGGAGGTGCAGAGAGAAGCTCCCCTGGCCTTATCTCCCTCTTGGACCAGCTGCCGTCCCTCCTACATCCTGCCAAGCACCACTCCCTCCACTCCGCGCTTTATCTGCCACTATCCCCTGTGCCCATGCTATGCTGAGAGCTCTTCTTCTGGACCTCAGGTTGGCAGTCTGTGGGCAACCTCCCCTTCCCCACTGTTCCCAAGCTGATCCCCACAGCGTCCTTGCCCAGCCCCATACTCTTTTTCTCTCTACCCTGGCCTCTGCCATTCCTGACACCCTTCTACCGGAATTCCATTCATCATCCCTCCATCTGCCATCCATCCATGCATCCATCCAACCATCCCTTTATCCACTATCCATACATCCAACCATCCCTTTATCCACTATCCATACATCTAACAACCACTAATGAGGGTCTACTCGTTGCCAAGCCCTGCACTAATGCTGGGCTAAGGTCCAGTCCTGATCTTCAAGGAGCCACATCGGAGTAAAGAATGCAGACAATCTACCAGGCAATTGTGACATAATCAGGGAAGGCTTCCTGGAGGTGAGCTCTAAAGGACAACTGGATGAAGTCTTTATTTTCCATCTGGGCTCAGCTTAGGCCTTCTGGCTCTGGGCTTTAAACTCTTAGAATGCTCAAGACTGTATCATACCATATGGAGGCTCCAGAAGACAGGTGGGCACCCTGGGGTAGGGGCTGAACACTCCATCACACAAGCATTCCCTTAGAAAGGCAAGTGGAGGAGGGTTTTGCCTCTGCCATTTGAATGGGGTTGCTCCAACGGCATAGTGGTGCCCTGTATCCTTCCCCCTATCCAGCCCAGGACTTGGGTGCTGCAGCTTTAAAACTCAGCTCCGAGGATATCTTTGTGGCTGATTTGCTGACGGGGGGGGGGGGGGGGGGGGGCNGGGGGGACCCTCGGGCCCCCAGCTGCCCTGTGGTGAAGGCTCAGAATCCTGTTGGCCCCCAGCCCTCCCTCTTGCTTGGCCCACTTCTTTGGCATCTGCAGAGAATTCACAGCAATACCGTCCAGTCCCCGTCTCAGCCTGAGCTCTTTATTGCTCATCAACACTGACTGAATATTTACCATGGGCCCAGTGGACAAGGAGAGGAGAGGGGAGGAAACGGAGGGGCTTATAAAGAAAGCTTCCACCTACACCAAGCCCTGGAAGCAGAAGCCTCAGGCTCAGGAGGGACCCAAAGGTAATACCTAGCACAATCACCCTTTACATTAAGTCTTGTGGTCCTTAAGAGAACCTGACAAGAAAGTTCAAGCAAAACTAAAAAGAGCAAATATTTACTTAGAGCTTATATGCTGACATTGTTTTAAGTGCATGGTCTGTTAACACAGAACATTCTCACAAAGACAGGACGGGGCTGTTACCATCCCATTTTATAGATGGGGAAGCCGAGGCATGGAGAGGTTGGACAGCTTTCCCAGGGGCACAGAACTGGACTCAGCAGTAAAGCCACAGCAGTCTGGCTCCTGAGCCCATAACCACTATTCTCCTCCATCAGTCTTAGCAGCAGCCCCTTGGAGAAAGTGGAAAGCACAGATACAGGGAGCGATCAGCATCTCTCCCCTCCCCAACACACACACAGCTGGTCCATGACCCAACCAGGGTCCCTCTTGTGCTCTCGTGCATGGCAACTGCAGGCTCAGGGCTTCTCTCTCTCTCCCTCTTGTACCCTGGGCACTGGGGGAGAAAGTGGCACCTGCCTGCCTGCTGCTCCCAGAGGTTCGCTTTCTTCTTTCCAACCGGGCAAACATAGAAACACACACACGTGCCTGGGCACATACACACCTGTGCACACACGCACATGTGTAATGCCTTCTCCATCTCTAATGCAGCTAGTAAGCAAGCTTTCTCACTCTTCAGAACACAAGAGAACCAGCAAGTAGGTCATAAAGACCCCTCAGGTTTATTAATCCCTTCATTGATTTGACAAATGTAAAATATTTATGGTCCATGCATTAAAACGCTTGTGCACTTTGCTCATAGAAAACCCACTTGAGGAACAGTTTACAAACAACGTCGACAAGCTACTCCTCCACTCCCCCCTGCAGAAACGTGAGTGCCATAGCCTGGTCCCTACAATTTCCCATGCCGGGAACACAGTCCAGCTCTTGCCTACTCCGGGACACCTGAGGGATTCTGGTCTCTGGTCTCAGAGACAACGGGCCCCTGACTTGATCACAGGAGGCCGCGCAGAGCCACCAGCACTGGGAGAAGCAGGACCCATGGGAGCACTGCAGTGGGCCCTCGGTGCTCCCGCCCGGCATTCTCTGCAACAGCACGCTGCTGCAGACGAACCCGGGCCGGGAGGGAAACTTTCAGGACTGTTTTACACTGAATAAGAAAACAGGGCACTTGGAATACATTTTAGAAAGATGTTGCCTCCAAGTCGTTAGAATGACAGTGTAAAAGTTTTGATGCTTGAAGGAGGCAATCCTCAGCCAGCTGAAACTCTATTATACATAATCCTTAATTTCCAGATGGTTCATGTATAATACAGAAGTCTGTAATATACAGCCCCAGGATTTTTTCCTCCCATGCCAAGTGCCATGCAGCATCTGTAAACCTCTCCTTTCTTTTCAAAGCACGTCCGCATCCGTTATCCGGTTTGATTCCTCTGATAGTCCTGAGTGTCAGCGAGTCAGGTATTAACCCTAGGATTTTACAGAAGAGGAAGCAAAGGCACCAAGACGTGTTAGGTCTTGTACGAGTGACGATGGAGACCTGCACAGAGCCAGGGCTCCTGACTCCTTGTCCGGGCTCTTGGTCCCTCCTGATACCCTCTCCTTGCTGGCCAGGAAGAGTAAATTCTCCTTCAGCCCACCACGCCTGTCCTGTCTGGGGGCCCAGAGGGTGCCTCCTCCCTTGGCAGCCCTTCTCCATAGCGGGACCACCGTGCTCCCCGCTGCTCTGCACAGCCCTCCCATGGTTCCGAGCTTGTCGTGCCTCTTCCATGGCTAATTGTGAAATTGGGCAGAGGAGCTCAATGCCAGGTACAGGCCGGGCTGGGTGGGAGGCGACAGAGAGAGAGAAAGAGAGAGAGATTGATTGATGGGAGGAAGTCATGCTGGTTGCGTGATGGGAGGGGTACAAGTCTGGTTTCCTAAGTCTTGTTATCTCGCTTATGGGGGTGGGGGAAGGGAGGCTCTCTGTCCTTCCTGAGCTGCTAAATGCTGTCACAAAAACATTTATTAATATGCAAATTCTAAGTGGCAATCTGGACCCAGTCGGGTTGTGCTAATTTGCACATTAATATCTGTCTTCAGGCCGGCCTCAGCTCTGGAGAGGGAGGGGGTGGGGCTGGGAATGGGGACCCGGGAGGGAGGGTGCAGGTGGGGCAGGGTGGAGGGGGGGCCCTGCAAGGGACTCGTGGCCAGTCCCAACAAAGGCAACAAAGGAGGGTGAACAGGGCTGGAAGCCAGCCTGCAGGGGAGGAACCGGCAAACACCGTGGCTGGGCAGGTTCAGGCCCAGGACACTGGCCCCTGCTCCCCTCTAGTACCCATAAGGCTCCAGGGCCATGATGGGAGCAAGAAAAGAGATGTTGCGGAAGCCTTAGCCCAGACAGGCCGCAGGAGCCAAGAACAGAGGGAAGGTGGCAGGAGAAATAAATGGGGAATGTCACCAGCCACTTTGCCTAGAAAGAATGACTGCTGTAACCTCACCCATGGTAATAGAACTTTTGGGGTAGAGGAATGTCTAAGGACCCCCTTTCTGATTGACTTGCCCCTTCCTGGCCCTGGGCCCATTCTCCACAGCAACTGAGGGAGTCTCTCTCTGCCCGTCACAGAGACCTGCCCTCCTCAGTGGTCTCCTGTCCCCTGTTCCTGTCACCACAGATCCATATGTCTCAGAGCAGCTGAGTCAGCCCCCATTGCAAACCTCCTCCCTCTCTGTCCCCATACATACAGTTGTATTTGTCAGACTGTGCACCAGAGCTTTCGTGAAGAAGATGGGATCCCCTCTAATGGGTCACCCATGGCAATAATGCAGTCATGGGACATCAAGAGAGAGTGGTTGTGGAGTGAGTAGCCTCCCCTAACTTAGCTCAGTTAATCAGAAAGGCCAGTAGCCATTGGAACCAATGTGTCCCCTCTCCTTCAACCCACCAACCCACAACACCCTTCTGCTATGTTCTAATTTGATTCATTCTTCAAACCCTGCCCTGTGCATTGAGAACCTCAGGGTCCTTCTTGTCCTGTCCAGAATGCTCTTCTGTGGCACACTGGGGCACTCACTTGCAGTTTGTTTGCTTTGTTTTTTTGAGAGAGAGCATGAGTGTGTGCTTGAGTGGGCAAGGAGGGGGGCAGAGGGAGAGGGAGAGAGAATCTTGAGCCTAAAGGAGGCTCCATCTCATGACCCTGAGATCATGACCAGAGCGGAAATCAAGAGTCAGTTGCTCAGTTTTGAATGTTTCTCTGATCATTCCATGTGTGAATCTTGTTTTTCTAGGTGCATGGGTAGCTCTCTCTTTCACAGTATCCTCAGGGATTAGACAATGTGGCCTGTGTTCAACATATACTTAGCAATTTTCCAAAATATTTTCATCAGTTAACACTTTTTACCTTCATGCAAGCCTGGGAAATGGCCAGGCTGTTATTTTCAGATACTATACTCATACTGCTCAAATGTGACATTTGTTATTTCACACGTTTAGATTTACTGGTTCACTTAATCAAAATAAACTAAACTTGCAATTCTGAAGATGGCCACCAGGTGGTGATATGGACCTTGGTATAGCCCTTTGGCTTGGGACGTATTTTCCAAAGGCAGGAATTATTGCATTTATTTTTCTTTCTCTCTTATTTTAATTTACCTGTTCTTATGTTGCCGGCATATCCTGGAACACCCCCACACCCCCTCCCCACCACAAGAGTGTCTGCTCTGGTGAAACTGACAGATGTACAAAGAGGATGACAGTATCATGAGATATGTGTTGAACTAAGCTAAGCATTCTGAAAGGTTAAGAGAAAGGAATAATTAGCTTAAAGAAGGGGAAGCCTTTACAGAGAAGGTAACATCAGAACGAGGCGAGTAAGGAGAACACAAGAGTTTGCCGGAATGTGTTCACAGGAAGGGAGATGCACAGAATTAAGTCAGAATGTGCCAGGGAAGAGAGCTGAAGCCAGGGAGGGAGAAGAAGGGATATGGTTGATCAGAGTTTCTGGAAGAAGAGCAGGAACCTGGGTGCTTAAGCAGTGTCTGGGCCAGACCTCGAGCAGCCTTAAACACCTTCCCTCCACCCACAGGAGGCGTGGAGCACCTCAAGAAAGGGCAGGAGTGTTTTCTGGGGAGTGTGGGTGAAGGTGAGCCTGCTGGCCGTGGGTGGTGGGGAGCTGGGTGGGAGTGCAGCAGGGTTCTGGGGAGAGATGGAGGAAGATGACAGAGGCAAGCCTGGGTAAGGGAGGGAGGACTGGCTAACCGGAGAGGGGATGAAGCGTAAGGGGGAATGGGCACCCATGACACTGAGCTGGCCTGGTTTGGAGGCAATGTAGATGATGACACCATTCACTAAGAGAGAACACACACTTCCCCACTAATTATCCTTAGAAAAAGTCAAAATAGAACTTTTGATTGAATTAAATTAACTCGAACATGGTGCCATTAAACAGGAGATTGGAAAGTCTTATAAAACAAGCCTATAAAGAAAAAACCGCCTAGGTACAATTCAGTCTCTTTCTCAATAATCTTTAACTGCTATGGCCTAAATAGTTTCTCTTTTCCGAAATAGTTTCCCCTCCCGGGTCTCAAAGAAGAAGCCCTTGACTACACGCTCACCTCCTCGCTTTGCTCGCACACCTCGGGGTGTGTGCAGGGTTGGGTTCTGTGGATTCTCCTTGCATTAAAAAGGTTTTATGGCCTCCTATAGGATAAGCCTACATTTTCTCACATTGACCTAAAGAAACCACCGGCAGGAAAGGAAAAAAAAAAGAAAGAAAGAAAGAAAAGAAAAATGCGCCTCTTATCAACTCCCACGACTTTTTTGGCTCTAAGCAGTAGCGTCAAAGAGAGACGGGTGTCCAGGAACACACCTGCTGCATCAGGGCCCCCAGCCTCCGCTGGACTCAACTGGGATGTGTAGGTATTGCTTGGACCCTCACCCAAGGCACAGGTTCAAGCAGCTCAAGGAGAGACAGGACCCTGAGTTCCTCTGGTCCCTTGTGCTGGCCATTATTTGTATCTAAGACTCTTCGGCAGAATCTGGAGGCCACCCTCCTTTCCTGCCCTCCTACTGGTTTCCCCTGGGCTGGCAGGCAGGGGGGTTGCAGAGGGTGGGGCTAGGCCTGCTGAGCCCTACAGAGACACTGAATCCACACCCTGGGCCAGGCCCTGTTCACATTCAATCCTGCCCGCAGAATCCCGGAACCCCCTAATGCAGGATCTAAGGCTGAGCCAGTCTCCACACACTTGGGACTAGATTCAGTTGCTTCTTCTGAACCACTGCGGACAAACCCAGAGACTTGCTAGAAACCCAAGGACACTGGCCTGGGGCCTTTTCTGGCCTCAGCAGGCTGGTGGGTGCAGTGCTCACTGACGCCCAGGGTTCCTCTTGTACCTGACGGGCTGGCTTCCACTTTTCAGGATGTTTTCTGAACTGATTATCAGCAGGCTCTACTTTCTGTCCCAATGCTTTGTTCCTTCCCGGTAGACCCACACCCCAACCCCTTAGCCTAGGCCTGGCAGGGAGGGCACTGAACTCCTAGCCAAGCAGAGCCAGGGTCCGGTGTCAGCCAGCCTGGGACTTGGCGGGTGCCCACGGTCCCCATGGTACCCACCCTGACCCTCCTCCTTCCCCACCAGCTGATGCCTTTCATCAGTTATGGCCTGCACCCTCCTTGTCCCTGTTTTAATGCAACAGCCCCCCCCCCCCCGTGTGGGGACAGTAGTGACAATTAGAGAAGATCTTTCCTTTGGGGCAGATGTTATGAAGGGGAGAATGAGGGGTTTAACACCAACCTTGGCACATTTGTCAGACTAAATCCTAAAGGGGCCCTGAAGCTGTGTACAAAGAGCTGGGGTAGGGAATCCTGACCCCCTCCCAGACAGACCACCCACTGCCTGCCCCACCACAAAGCTACTCTGGCTTTTCCTGTTCCTCTTCTGTTCTCTTCTCCTCTTTCCCCCTTCTTCCACCTTCCCCTTCTCTGTCTTCCTCCTCCCCTTCCTCCTCCCCATCCTCCTCCCCACTGCTCCCCCCACCCACCACAGCAGTGCCCTGGCCCAGACTTGACTTTGCAGGGTCCCTCTCCAACTTCCCTGTGGTGGGGACCCCTCTCCTCAGTTCCTACTGAGCTCAAGACAGCAACAGTAATGCCTTGGCATAGTGGGCCGTACACTGAGCAGTCATAACCATGGTCGGATGGAGGAGCAGCCAGTCCCCCCTGTATGAGCAGAGGGGACACTCCATGGCCTCCACAGGACACCTCAAAGGCCCCTCCCATCTAGTTACCCTCCTTTTCTATCCCCTCTGCCCCCCCCCCCCCNCCCCCCCGACTTCTGCTTCTGCCTGGAGCACCTCAAAGCCCTCTGTCACGGCCCCTCTCATCCAGGGGACTCTCCCCAGCATGGACCATGGTTCATTCTGTCAGTGGACAGACTTTCTAGATGCCGGCTGTGCACCTTCCTGAGGCTGCCGCTGGGGCAGGATGGGGGGGTAGGCAGAGTCCACACCTTCTGAACAGGTTTGGGATCCCGTGCTGGTGAAGCAAGGTGGAAGCTAGCCCTGCAAAGTTCCTGATGGTCCATTTAAAGTGGGGAGAAACATGGAGGGAGGGGGCCAACAAGACTGAGAGTTGGGGGTGTACCTGAACGGTGGCACCGGAGCCAGATACAGCCCTCAGGCTGAGGCTGGCTTGCTCGGATGTGACAGAGTCGGGGGAGGGATGTGCTGGTGGGCAGGCTTCAACCTCCCCAGTCAGCCCAGCCCTTCTCCCGGACCGGATGGGAACCCACACCCACAAGGTGGCAAGTCTAGCTGCAGAGCACTGCAGGCCACAGGAATGCACGGCTCCTAAAATTTATGGCTAGACTTTATGACAATGGAAATATTTTTTTAATTGAGGTTTGCACCACCATTACACTGCTAATTTAATTATTCCCTATATTTCATCCATCACCATCTGATCCTCAGGAAGCAAATAGCTTGTCTTCTTGACAAGAAGGCACCAAATTGATTAAAAGTGTGTGTGGGAGAGGGGTTGGGCTGCGATTTGCTCACTACGGCTGGACCTCTGGGGACCCAGGGAAGAGGAAGGCAGAGAGCAGAGGTGTACCCCCTGCTCACACACACACTGTCCTGAGCGCGGTCCCCTCCCAGAAACACAGAAGCCCGCACCCTATAGCCGTGCAGCCACACTCAAACATCACCCGCACACCCACACCCACTCACTCACACATTTGCACACCGGCACACACTCACACACATACGGCCTCAAGTGCACCGGCAAACACCGTGCTCCCTCCACACCGAGGACGTAAGGCTGAGCACGGTGAATCCATACTGGTGTCCTGCACAGAGCCACACTTCGCAGAGTCACACATGGCTGTCACAGAGGACTCGGTCAGGACAAGGTCTGGGTCCCTCATGCTCACTCATGTCTGCTGTTCCTTCGGGTGGGCCCATGGCTGGTTCTGGGGACAGGGGCTCCCTCCTCTGTGCAGTGCCGGGGGCCACCCAGGAGAGGACACAGCGGCTCTCCCCCAGCCAGTCCTGCCCTCAGCTGCTGGGCCCCGGGGCAGCATCCATGGCAGGCCTCCGCCCATCCCCTCCTGCGGGGAGCAGAAGTGCGTCCCTGGGGGGCACCCCGTGGGAGCCCATGGTGTGGCTTAGAGAGGTGCCCAAAGCAGTGTAGCCCTGTGTTACTTTCCCTGCTTGACTCTTCCTCTTCTTTATTCCGTGACACCCCTGTTCGCTCCTGGAACCTGGGGTGGGAGCTGGGAAACAGCTGTGGTACCCCCACCCCCCACCACCTGTCACTCAAGCCAGCTCTTGGCCCTACCAAGTTTGGCTTGATTTTCTAACAGTTCTGTGCAGGTGGGTGTTACCACCCCACCTCCAGAGCAACTCTTTAAAGGGTCACTGCCGGGTGTTCTCCTCTCTTCCTCTGCTGGACACACAGGGCCTGGCTAAGTCAAGGCTGGCTGGCTCGGGCCAGGGCAATCCTGCTGCCATGTGAGCAAGGGCCTAATATGCTGGGTGGATGGGCCTGGAAAAGGGGCGGGTGGGCCGGTCAGCTGGGGGTGGGGGATGGGGCAGAAGTGCCCAAGGAAGGAAGGCAGAGTCAGATNGGATGCCGGCTAACATGAGGAGCTTGGTGGAAGTGAGGGCTGGCACAGGGGTGGGTGCAGCGGGTGGCGGTACTGCCATCAGTCATCCTGAAAGCTCCAGGTGCCTGGTGCGGTCCCAGCAGACCCCTGACCCAGCCTGATCAATCCTAATGGAATGGAGCAGAGGGGCAGCCACCGGAGGGAGCGGGCCACCCGTCCCTGACGCCTGTCCTTGTAACTTTGTCAGCTGTCACAGCAGCTAGAATGCCGAGGCTGCCCTCCTCAGTCATGTCTGGTCTCCCCGGCCATCTAGCTGCCAACAGACGGAGGACATGGGGAGGAGAGGACAGGGACAGGTGACCTGGGGAGGAGACCCCAAATCATAGGCGGTAGGTGGCCAGAAAGAAAAGTATAAGGAGCAGGCAGACAGAGGCTTCTGGACAAAAACTCCTATACTTCGATTCATATTTGTTTCCCGAGGGGGGCCGAGAGTGGGGGACCCCAAACTTTCTCTTAACCATGGAGGTCCATGGACACATCCTCTAGCAAGTGTGCCCGTGTTCAAGCTGCAGCACCCTGGCCTCGTGTCCCCAATTCGGCCTGCAGTCCCTCCCCCAGTGCCCACAGCTCTCTCCTTTCAGAAGCCCCCCCTCCCAGCCCGGCCCCGCCCCAGCAGCAGCCCTCTGTCCTGCTTGCTCTGAACTCAGGGGTCCTCCTGACTCCAAGCAGTGCTTGACCGGGTGCCTCATGCCAGAACGGTCTCTGTGTTCGAGTGGTCCTGTCTTCCAGGCTGGGAGGCCTGGAATGCTTCTGTCATTGCTGTGATCTGCTCACGTGTCTGTCTTCCCCAGCCACAACGTGGCTTCCACTGGCTGTTCTCCATGCCCTAGCTCCTTGCACCTTGACCAGAGCATGGCAGATGCTCAGGCAGCAGGAGCTGCAGGCGTGAGCTCCCTCCTGCACAGGTGCACAGGGCCAGGCACCCAGTAAGGGCTGGAGAGGGCTTGTCTGCTGGGCAACAGACAGGGGCAGCGGGTGGGGCACCGACGGGATGGGACTCAGGGAGGGTAGGGAAGGGAGCAGAGAGGCAGACTTGGGATGGGGCTTTGGAGTGGGCGTGCTGAGCTCAGACAGGAGGCAGGGAGGTGAGGTGGGTATTTTCCGCTGCATCATTCCACCTGCTCTAATCTACCCTGAGAGCTTAGATCCAGGGCCCCGTTGGTCCCAGGGGGACTTTCAGTGTGTGGAGCTGAGAGTGGGGAGGGGGAAAGGATGCTGCCTGCACCTGGGTCGCAGGAACTGAATTCAGGGGCACCTGGGGGGCTGTGAACCTCTGCTCCCCTTCAACCAGGATTACATCTGTGATGGAGATTCAGCTTCGCGCGCTCATAACTGCTTGTCAAGGAGGCCAGGGGCTGGAACGGAGGAGTGGGAGCAGGTTTTCGCTGAAGAACAGGCTGGAAGCTGAAGTCCAGGGGTGGCTCCATCAAATGACAGGACCTGATCCACGCTGCCTGCAAAGCCAGCCTCCAGAGGACCCACATGGAAGTGTCTTACCATGCCACTCTCGGCTGGCCTTGTTTTAGCTCCTGGGTTTGTACTTGGCCATCTGTTTTGCATAAGGGGCGACCCCTGATGCGCCTTGGAAATGCTCGTGGAATGTTTTTATGTGCACAGCCTGCTTTGTGCTGAAGCCTCCTCTGCTCTGTGCATGTCATGTGGAACCTGACAGCAGAGAACCCTCTAAGCTGTGAGAAGAGAGGAAGGAGGCCACCGCAAGGCGGGAGTCTGCCTTTCTCAAAACAGGAGGCTGTTTCCTGAGCTAGAGCTTCAACAATTCCTTTGTGCTCACAGGTAGATGAGATGTTGCCCAGGGCAGCCTGGCCGTTCTCCCTCCTGGGCCCGGAATTCCTGTTCCCCGAAGTGCTGGATCTGAACGCCCAAAAACCCATTCCGTAACTCGCCAAGTCAGTTATAGTGTGTCTGTTACAGTCATGTGCACATGTGCACACGCGATCGCGCACACACACACGTGCCCGCACACACACACATCACACACGCGGTATCCTCTGCTGTTGGAGAGAGCCGCCTCTCTCCAAAGGCACATCTGAGAACCTCTCCTGAAGAAGGTGAACTTTGAAAGGGCAGGGTTCCTAGAGAAGGGGAAGAGGGTGCAGCCAGAAGAGAGGCCGCGTGTTGTGCTCCCGAGCGTGTTACCCGGGTTCTCGGCCCAACGTCCCCTTGGGCTCAGGGAAGCCGAGGCAGCTCTTCCCTCTCGCCCCACCCCTGCTTCATTCTTTGCGATGGTGTTTGGAGGTGAGGGCTTTGAGAGGTAATCAGGTTTAGGAGAGGTCTTGAGAGAGGGGCCCTCATGGTGGGATCAGTGCCCTGATAGGAAGAGACAACCAGAGAGTTTGCTGCTCATTCTCCCCACCAGGTCAGAACACAGGAAGAAGGGGGCCGTCTGGAACCTAGGAAGGGAGCCCTCCCCAGGGAAACAGCACTGTTGGCATCTTGATCTTGGACTTCCAGCCTCCAGAATTCTGAGAAATAAATTTCCATTGTTTAAGCCACTCAGTCCGTGGTATTCTGATACCACAACCTGAGCTGACTGATGCGGGATCACCAGGATGCAGGCACAGAGCAGAGGCCTGAGGAGAGGCTCAGTTCTTCTCAGGAAGTCCCTGGTATCTTCCCCCCACTATCTCCTGGTCAAGGGGTGACCAGCTTGACCCAGCACCTGACAGGGAAAGCCCACCCTGGACCACAGACCTCCTGATGGGCAGACCAGGGACTTGCTCAAAGCCACTTAGAACCTTGGAATCTCAGAGGGTATAAAGACTGAACTTGAGCCACCAGGTGTCTTGGGGGAGCACATTCACCCTGGAGGGGGCGCTTTGCCAACAGGCTAAGGCCCCACACCCTGGAGGCAACTTATGGGGGGGTATACCCTGCAGAGGTACTGTGGGGGTGAGGATGGGAGGTGTGTGTGTGGGGGGTCCACTGGCAAGGGGCTGGTTTTGGAGTTGGACCTGGGTGCTCAAGCCCAGACGCCTGAGTCTATCTTGGTGATGGGGGTATCCCTCTAGACACATTCCTTCACCTCCTCACCAACACTCCCTACCCTCAACCTTGGCAATCTCTGAAGGGGAGGGGAGCACTGCGGAGCCACAAACGCTAAGAGCAAATGAAATTAAATAAGTGATATTTTTGCCTGCCTTTTTTTTCCCCTTTAATTTTAAACAACACTAACAATTCCAACTGAAAAGGCTAAGGGAAGAGAAAAAAACGCAAAAACACCCCACCTCCTCCGAGCTTGGTGCCAGCGGCCGGCTCTGGGATTTGCATGACAAAAGCACTCGACAAACAACAACAAATTGCTAGCTTGTCGGGTGCCGCAGGGCGCGCGCGACAACTGGCGCACTCCTCCGGGCGGCGATCGGCTCCCCGGAACCGCAGGGGGGGCCCGCGGCAGATGCCGGGGCGCCGCGGGGGAGTGGGCGGGCCGGGCTCCATACCAACGGAGCGGTGACCCTGGCCGGAGCGCGCAGGGCGTCCGCCGCCGCCCAGTCTTGACCAGGAGCGAGGGGCGGGGCTGGGGCCATGGGCTGAGTGGCAAGCAGGAGGGGGATATGGGCGGCAGCACGGGTGGAGGGGCGGACTTGGACAGCCACCCCCATCACCACCCCAGTCCCATGCCACCACCTGCCCCTAGACCTGGACTGTCCCCTCAGGACACGACACAACACAACACGGGGCGGGGGGAGGGGGGGGACACCGTAGGCATCTGCCCAGGCATATGGGATGTCCCCCTACTTCCCGCCCAGAGGACAGGCTTCTCTTGGTCCAGCGTCCCTGCCTGTGGGCAGCTGGGGTACCTTCCTGAAGGTGCTCCAGCCAGCCTGAAGGCTGGTCTGTGAGGGGAGAGCAAGCGGCCCCTCCTTGCCTTGATCTGGGTCCCCCCACGTGAGGCCCGGGCAGATGGCTGGCCAGAGCTAAATTGATTCATAATGACTTGTGTCTCTCCCCTGCCCAGCAACGGGTAACTTTTCATTAGAGACACAGATGTCTTAATAATGCTATGCCAGGGTCCTCCTGCAGCAGCCCCAGCATCTGAAGAAGGAGGGGTGCAGAGGGGCCAAGGCAGGGGGAGACAGACGAGCACCCCAGGGGATACCGGTCCAAAAGGGTTTGCAATCTCCAGGCCCCAAGTGTCTGCTGCCCACTCCCCCACAGTGGACCTCCTGACCTGCCCATGCTCCAGCCACTGGGGGGCCACTTCCTATCATATGGACCATGTGGGGCCCCCAGCATTACCTCTCCCACAGTCTGACTGGTGGCCCCTCACTCCTCAGCTTCCCTGCCATTCCTAGGGCACGACCTTAAGTCCACTCCCAGTGTCTCCAATCTGCTCCCAGATAACCCCCAAACTCCAGTCCCCCAAATCCACCTAGATGAGTATTCTTCTATCAGGGAAAATGGCCCTCCAGCCCCATGGCAAGGGGCATTACCACATCTGCCTGGCCTTGCACACTTTCCCACCGGGTGCCCTCCCCTACGGAATGTCCGCTCTCCTGCCCTCAGGCCCAGTGGCAGGGGGAGGAGGGCGTTGCTCCCTCCTCTGTCCAGGCCTCCTGCAGTCCTGTTACACATGGCCCGCAGCAGGGACAGCCCATGGCCAGAGTTGGAACTGTGTGGTGTGCCCCTCCCATGGTTGGTCCTCTCCTGTGCTCCTGCACTCAGCGGAGCATTGCCGGCAGGAGCGGGATGGGCAGCCTGTGAAGGAGCAGACAGGGTCCATCCTGACACTTACAGGTTCTTGCAAGCAAGAGCCTCTTCACGACTCTGCAGCCTCCCCGGAACTGTGCCCCATGCTTTAGGCACAGTAGGTGGTTTTTTTTTTGTTTGATTTTGATTTTTTTTTTGAGAGAGTAACAGACAGTGTTTGGTTTCCATCACTAGCAATTCACCATTTGGGGACTAGTATCCCTCTCTGGGCTCCTCTTGTAACATATCAAGCCCCCTGAGAGGTAGGTCAGCAAAGGGTCCCCATCTCCAAGTGTGGCTGTGTTGCCTGGAGGTCTCCAGCCTGGGGGGAAGCCTCCTTCAGCTGGCGGGGGTGTTGAAGGCCAATCCAACTGACTTCTGGGTTGGCTGCGGTCAGCTCTGCCTGCCCGGGCTTGAGGGCTCCCAACGGCAGATACCGATACCGGGACCAGACAGAGTTCTGCGGCTCCTGCACAGGGTAGCAATGCTCCCACCAGAGGAGGTTGGAGGCTGGCATCGAAGCGCCCTGCCTTTGGACCTCTCCACAGCCAAAAGTGCCCAGTGCGAACTCCCGGCCTGGGATGCAAGGCACCCCTGGCCCAACCCACACGGTGCACCCTTTTTGCCTCACTCCCTTCACGGACCCCAGCAATTTCCTCTCACATGTCCTTGGAATATCTGCCTTTCACAGTTCAACCTTCTTTTTTTTTTTTTTTTTTTTTAAAGATTTTATTTATTCATTTGACAGAGATAGAGACAGCCAGTGAGAGGGAACACAAGCAGGGGGAGTGGGAGAGGAAGAAGCAGGCTCCCAGTGGAAGAGCCTGATGTGGGGCTCAATCCCAGAACGCTGGGATCACGCCCTGAGCAGAAGGCAGACACTTAACGACTGAGCCACCCAGGCGCCCCTCACAGTTCTACCTTCTAATAACCCTCCTGGTTCTTGTCTATGCAGCTGAATCCAGCCCACAGTTCCAGATGAAAGACTCTTCTTGCTGTGAGGGTGAGTTCTTTCTCTCCATGTGGCCCACAAGGACAAGGCCCCGACCCCTTACATTCCCTCAGGACCTGGCCAAGATCTTTCCAGTGACCTTGAGGGATGCCTCTTTTGAGGCAGGAAGCTCCTCTGCTCCCCCCTATCTCCCCACCATCTCACACCCCCCAGTGACTCCTGGCCTCAAGTCCCTCCTGCAGCCCCGTGGGGGCAACCCGCCAGCCGCGTTCCCATGTAGCAAGGGCTACCAGGCTCTGCAAACGTGTGGTTGCAAGAGGAGCATCCAAATTCTTGTCCTAGCTGGGCTGCCCTTTCGCCATCTGTAAATTTTGGTTATTGAGAACATGCTTCAAGATGGTGGGTGTGAATGGGCTTTAAAAGAATTACAAACAGACTGACAAGAACAGATGTAAGAGCAGGAGGAGTCACTCCTAGAGGGTGCGGAGCCAGCAGCTGCGAGCTCGCAGGGCTCACTGCTGTGTCCCGCGTACTGACTCAGGCTTAGTAGGTGCCCAGCAAACAGTGGTTGAGTGAGTACAGCAGCCCGGTTCTGCCATTGCCCTTGCGAGACAGCCTGGGTGACACAGGCAGCTGGATAGAGCCAGGGTCACTTTGAGGCCATGGTTGGGGTCAGTGTGAGACGGGGGATTTGGGCTCTTTTCCCTACACATGGGGTTTGAACGTGTGACCTCAGTCTTACTGATGACACAGCCAAACCATCAAGTGTTCCTTGCAGACAGCCCTCCTCGAGGAAGCCAAGAACCATCCCTTCCACCTCCCTGGGCAGCTCCCAGGCACACTCTCCCTGCTCATGTCTTTTGTTTTTCTTAATTAAAGTAGCAAGAGCCAGAATTCTGTCTCAGAAGGTGCAGCCTCGAGTCTGGATGTCTTCATTCTGGCTCTGCCACCGGTGTGCCTGCCTGCTCTGGCAGCCGGACACTGGGCCTCACAGGTCCCAGTGGGAGGTAAGTGTGGGGGCCCCTACTGATGGCACTGTGCCTCGCTACTGCCCCCATCACCCCCCTGTCGCCCACAAGCTCTCACCCCTTCCAAATCTCACAAGGCCTGCCGCTGCCCCCCCTGCTGAACCCTCTCAGGGCTCGAGGCTTAGCTGCGGCCCTCAGGTTTCTGAGCTCCCTGCGGTGACTCCCCTCCCGGCCTCTGACTCTCCCTTATCGAGCCCAGGGTGCATTCATGATCAGGGAGTCTTGGCAGACCCTTCATTTGTTCAGGGATATTTGCTGAGCTCCATGATGTGCCTGCTGCTGTCCTGGACATGGCCCGGTCCCTGCCCTTCAGGAGTTTCCAGTCTAAAGGGGGAAGGACTGCAGCAGGGCTGGGGCTGGGGCAGGGCCGGCAGGTGGCTCTGGGAGGGTGGCAGGGCCTCCTGCCCTCTCTGGGCTTTGGTTTTCTCATCTGCAGATTGAGGGCATTGGCTGGGATCTGCAAACTTGTACCAAGGAGCCGCAGGGAGTCTGAGCAGGGGGGTCGGGGCCACCTCTCATCATTTCTTCTTGAGCTGCACGGGTCATGCTGCCCTAAAACCAGACCAGACCCAGGGTAGGTAATCACTGCTCGGTCCAGGAACGTGTCCTGGTTTATGGTGCTCTCTGTGTTTGTAAATCATGACTGTCCAAGACCCTATGAGGCGGGTATTGCTGCCTTTTTTTTTTTTTTTAAATTAGGGAAAAGGTCCAGTCTTAGCTGGGGTGAAGCCAAGCTAGGACCGGAAGCCAGGTCTACCTCTGAGCCCTGACCCCAGGGGCTCCTTGGATATGCTTTGTTCTGACACAAAGTTGGCTCTTCTCTCTGAAGCAGGGGCTCCTCCCTGTCCTCTGTCCTGATTATGGGCTGCGTCCTCCCTCCTGTCCCTCCCTGCCCAGGTCTGGGCCAGGCAGCAGGGCAGTAAAGGGGTCCTGGGCCTATCCAGAGTGTGAAAGGCAGGTGCGCCAGGGCGGAGAGTGCAGGGTGAGGGACAGAGCTGCCAGCCCCCGCTGCTGGGAGGCAGGGAGAGCTTTTATGGCCGCCGAGCCTACCTTCCCCTCCCTTTTAATAATAGTCTGGCCAAATTGCTTCCTCATCTGAAGTTTGGAGGTGAGAAGGGCGTGAGGGCTGGGAAATGGGATGATGGTGAAAATCCTGCCCTGGGAGGATGGGCTGGTGCATCTCAGAGCAGGAGAACCGCTCTAACTCAGAGAATGACTTTTGCTGAGAAAGAATCCTCCCTGCACAGCCACCGCCCCATGCACGTGGCTTCTCAAGGGCCTGGCTCTGGGCCCTGCTATTCACCTCGAGGGAGAAGCTGGCCCAGGATTGGTGAGAGCAGGCTTCTTGCTGGGGTCCCAGAGTGGGGCAGCTGCCCCCCCCCCCAGAGGGCCTTCTGCTGAGACAAGGCTGTAGCCAGTTCCCTCCATCCCTCCCTCCTGCCTGCAGGGGTCTTCCCAAGGGCACTAGGAGGTAGAGAGGACCCACAGGTACCGGATAGAGTGAGGATTCCCATGAGAGGTGGGCTTGTGGGGCAGAGACCTATGCCGTAGTCACCTGAGCAGCCCCCATGAGTCTGGTCATCTTGGATGGCTCCTTTGTCCTGCTAAGTCCCCTAGCCTTCAATGACATCCCCTCGGGGGCTAAGACTAACAGAGAACCTGGGTGTGCGGGTGCCTTGCCAACGGCCTGCACATCATGCCTGCGTGCTTGGTCGTGGCAGCACTTTCCCACCTGCGGTAAGGCCTGCTCCCACCTGCGGTAAGGCCTGCTCCCACCTGCGGTAAGGCCTGCTCCTCCTGACACTCTAGACACCCTTGCAGGTCTGTACCCACGGGCCACTGACTCAGCCACACTGTGCCGGACGACAGGGCACCCGCCCTGATGAACACACAGGAGTCGTTCACCCTCAGAAATACCTGATCCCCAGTCAGGATGCAGGCATCCAATGGAGGTTTTTACTAACAGCTGGACAACCTAGAAGGTCCCAGACAACAAAACACGAGGTGCCCGAGACCCACCAGTCATGATCCACTCACCCAGGGCTGGTGTGTAACAGACCTGCACGCCTGTGGAGCGCTTGCTGTTTCTTGTGCTTTTCTTTCTTCTTTCTTTCTTTCTTTCTTTTTTCTTTTTTCTTTTCTTTTCTTTTTTTTTCTTTTCTTTTCTTTTCTTTCTTTTCTTTTCTTTTCTCTTTTCTTTTCTTTTCTTTCTTTTCTTTTCTTTTTTTAAGATTTATTTATTTATTTGAGAGAGAGAGTGCAGGAGCAGAGGGAGAGCAGAGGGAGAGGGAGAAGCAGGCTCCCTGCTAAGCACAGAGCCTGAGGCAGGGCTTGATTTTAACAACCCTGACCTGAGTTCATGACCTGAGCTGAAATCAAGAGCCGGACCCTTAACTGACTGAGCCACTCAGGCGCCCCTTCCCATGCTTTTTCAGGCATGTGACCCAGTCCAGGACCTGGAGGCAGGTAGCGATGCTTTGTCCGGGTGAGGGTACGTGCTGTGGCCCTGGCTTCTGAACACGCCCATCCATCTAACCAGCTGTGTGACCGTGGGCAAACAGTTTAGCATTCTGGGCTCCATTCACATGGAGGGCCCCACAACCCCAGGCGTGAGTGTTCCCTGATGCTGTGCTTTCCGCCCCTGCAGGTGAGCCTCACTGATTTAGGTCGGTTGGAGGCGGGAGATGCCAAGGGAAAAGCAAATGCGGGGGGCAAACCTGGTGAGGTGGTTCGTTTTATGTGTTAGCTTGGTTAGGCGAGAGCACCCCGTGAATCCACCGAACACTAGGACAGAGGTTTGAAGCTGTGGGGAACATCTACATAAATGACTTTAAGTAAAAGAGATTATTCTCGATTATGTGGGTGGGCCTCATCCAATCAGTTGAAACGACTTCAAAGCAAATGGAGGCTTCCCTGAGGAAGAAGAAATTCTGCCTCAAGACTGAGGCATCAGCTTCTACAGGAGAGTTTCTAGTCTGATGGCCTGCCCGTCGGATTTCGGAATTATCAGGGCCTTCAAAGTCACACGAGCCAATTCCTTGAAATAAATCTTTGAATGTGTATTAAATATGTATTATATGTGTATGTGTATAAATATGCTTACATATTAATGCAAATCAGATATGTATGTCTACTCCTAGTAGACGCTGATAGAGAGTACAGATGTTTGCGTGTGAGTGTGTGTGTGTGTGTGTATCTCTGTCTCCTGTTGGTTCCGTTTCTCTGGAGAACTCTGATTGATACTCCTCTTCTCAAGAATACTTCAAAGAAGGGTGTTTGTTGCTTTCAGCAAATACTACTTAGAAGCGAATCAGACGGCCGACTTCAGTAAGCGGGGACTCACTGGTAGTTGGGCACATCGATTGGTCTTAAATATGCACGCCTCAGTTTCTTGATGACTTCGTGCTCTCAGTTTACCCTGCCCACCCGGACTTGGAAAGGCAACCTGGATTTCGTGATCCTACACTCTGAGTGGAGGAGGTTTACTGGGCTATATATTTTTTTAAAATTTGACTGGTGTCTATTTTACTGTTCTGAGCAGATGATGTGCTTTGTTTATGAGAGAAATTAGGCCAAATCCAACTTTTCCACAGATGGAGAAGCCTGAATTATTTATCAGAGGCTCATGAATTTGGTTCTGGCAAATGGCAGGGCCGAGGGTGGCTGATTTGTGTTTCGTTGCTGGAACAGCTTGATCGCAGCAGGTCCCGGGCCATCCTGGTATAGTGCTCAGTCTGCCGGGGGCCCCGGGCTGGCTCCAGGCAGGAGTTGGTGGTAGGGACCCTTCCTCGGCTGCTTCTGCTGGGTTCCACTGGTTTGCAGAGGCTATGGGGTGGGGGCCCTGGCTGGGGCTTTGACTAGCCGCTGGGATGCTTGGGCTTTGCTGGGGCCCCTTCTAGGCCCTAGGACCTAGGTGTCTTCTTCACTTGGGAAAGAAAATGATGGGAATGGGGAAGAGGTTATTGAAACTGCCCTTCCCCCACTAGGCCACTCTTTCCTTTAGAGTTGAACCACAAAGCCAGATGGCAGACGTTTTTGCATGGTTGGCTATGTCCAGCAGTTCAGCAAGCCCCTACTGTGTGAAGGCCTCACTCTGGGCTCCTGTTGAGCAAAGCAGTATCATGGGAAAGAGAGGGCTCTGCATTTGTTGGGGAAGGCCTCAGGGAAAGGCCTTTTGGTGTGACCTAATACTAATTCATGTTGGCCGAGCGCTGATCCCAGGTCAAGTGCAGTCCGGGCATTGACTCACGTAGTCCTCAGAACGGTCCTGGGAGCCAGTTCCATAGACAGCGCAGTCAGGGAGTCTTCAAGTCTTGTCCAAGACGTTTTAGGCAGTGAGCCTCGGCGCCCAGCTCAGGCAATGCTCCTGACCCCATGTGACATAGATCGAGGTTCCCTGGCACCAGTCATGGGCCAGAAAGCCCTTTAAGGTGCTTGTAGATGAACAAAGAGATAGAGGAGGAAACGATTCAGCATCTTTGCCACCCAGCCGCACTCACACCAGGTTGCTTGGCACCTCCCTGGCACCGTAGGTGGTTACCTAGCCCAGTAGGGAGATGGGAACATTGCACTTCGAGCCTCCAGTTGGTTTGACCAGGGGCCTGAAGTGATCCTTAAGGAGGCCAAACCAGACCCCACGTCTTCCTGTCTGTCCAGGTGTGTCAGTCCCTAGCCACGTCCTGCTGTCTCCTTGAGGCTGTCTGGCCTTAAAACCTAACCACAAGTTTGCCACCAGTTGGCTGGTGGCCTGGGATAAATCACTGCACCTCTCTGGTCTTCAGTCTCCCCCATTCAGTCTGTGGGCCCCTAGACTCCTTGTGTCTGGGCTTCCTTTTTGGTCTCTAGGGCCACCTGGAGGGGACCAGCCCTTTCTGGTGCTGAGGCCATGGAACAAATGACTCCACTGGGGAGGGGCAAGGAGGCCGCTGAGGTGAGTCTCTCAGTGTTTGGTTTGAACCATTCAATTTGCATTCAGGTTAATTACCATCCGTCTCTAAGGTTGCCCGCATGGGAGAAGAGGCATCTGGGCAATGGATGCTTGCTCCTGCTTCTAAACACCCCTTCCACTGGACCTACCCAGGATGTACACCTGGTTCCCCACATCTCATGACCCACCCTCTTCACCCACAGAGTTCCCCTTCTCTGACCCCTGCTGCCCCAGCCTCCACGGGACACCCATTCTTCTCTCTTGTGTTTTTAGCAGGAGCCCCTGTCCCCAGTCCTCCCAGCTCAGAAGTGGCAGATGGAATGTGGGTGTGGGACAGGGTGGGGGTAGAAGCTCTTTGTCATTCTTTATTTCAGCAAAGAGCCAGGGTCTGGGTGGAGAGAAGGTGAGGAGAAAAAACAATAAATAAGGAAAAGAAAAAATCAACATTCACATCCAAGGGAAATTCTAAAATTCAAAATGGTCCTCCTTCCCCGGAACAGAACTCCCCCATCAACCCCCGCACTCAGTTTATTCTGCTCGAGAACAGGGGAGGATGCTCTCTCTCTTCTGAGCAGCCCAGCGCCCTTCTACCACCTACCAAGTTCAAGGTCTATATGGGCTCTCTCAAGTGTGCCTCCTCCATGGAGCCTTCTCTGGCTTGTCCCCAACTCCAACCTCATCCTCACCTCCCAGCCTCCAGTGTGCACAGGCTCCCACACCCACACCCTTCCCAAGGCTCTGTGGGGATGGCCCCTCCCTGGCCAGGGGCACTTGAAGCATGAGGGGCACCCAGGAAGGGAAGGTGGGGGTGGAGAAAGATGGTGAGGGGAGAGAGACTGGGAGAAGAAGGCGACAGAGGCAGAAATGGGGGTGGCAGAAAGGAGGAAGAGGAAGGTAAGACAGGAGGGTGGGTGAGCCAGCCAGCCGCGCGTATTGGACTAAATACAGTCCCAGGACAGCAAGTAATTCAGGCCTGAGTCAGCACGTTTCACCCGTAATTTCTTAAGCATCTGTCAGGCCACTGGCTCCCCACCCCCCGCCGTGAGAGGAACTGAGCTAAAGCCTCATTTAGCAAATGAGGGGAAGGTTTAAAAATAACGTGAGGAGTCACCCTCCATGAAGGCGAGGCCACCCCCTCTCCTGCTGCTCTCCACACCCCTCCCCCAGTCCAGCAAGACCCACAAGAAGGGCTGGGGCCAAATGGCTGGAGTGGAGGGATGGACAGTGTTTGCATGGGGCACCGTGGGGCACCGTGGGACACGGTGTGACATGGGGACAGTGGGAGTCATGTGCGGCTGGAATGGCCGGTGTTGCTGTACAGCTGTGTGACTGTGCAGAGGGGTAAGGCCTGGCCCTACCTGTGCATGGCTGTGTGTGCACCCCTCTAGATGTGGGGCTGAGAGATGGAGCTTGTGACAGGGTGTGACAGCGCCAGCGGGAGTGACCCGTGATAGCGGATGCTATCTGGTGTGTTCTCTCCTGGTGGAGCGGCAGCGCTGGGCAGAAGTGTGAGTGACACATGTCAGCATTTCCATAAGTGCATGTTCACACGATGAGTGCTGGGGCGTGCATGTAAGACAGACAGACAGACACCACGGCAGGGACAGAAGCACATGGATCTTTTGAGCCGGGGCCGCTGTTAAGAAATAGGCCATCATCGCCTCTTCTGAGATGGTCTCAGCTACACAAATTCCCCCAGATTTGGCCCCAATCCTCATTTCCTGTCTCAGAGACCCACTCCCCCACCTCGGCGCTAGGTGCCAAAGGCTGGCCTCGCCCCCGTGGTGCGGCCATCTGTCCAGGAGGCAGAACCCTCACCAGGCAGCCGGGGTGGTTCAGAGCCAGCATCTTCCTCCTGAACTGGGATCTGGACCACCGTCCACTCATTCTTTATTCCTTCCCAGGGCCTGGTCAGGCCTCCACATGCCTCATCTCACTTACTCCCCGAACAGCCCCCTGAGCAGGCGTGATACAGGACAGCTGCAACTCCACCTGGAGATGTCAAGGTGCATGCCTGTGGGCAGCGCGTGGACCCAGCAGCTCCTTGTCCGGCTTGAGGCTGGTTCACCATCCGAGGAGAAGCAGAGGGTCTCAGGGGCATAGTGGGAGACTTCTTTGCTCTCTGGACCTCCCCCCACAGAGATGGAGGCCTCTCTTTCCCAAAGAAATCACCTGGGGCTCCTTTGAGCGGGGCAACTCTGGAGTTATTGAAGGTTTTGTTTGCAGATGATCGACTGGCTGACAAAGGCTGGATGGGGTCTGGGGAGGGGAGAAGGGGAAGGTGACTCGGAGAGCAAGAGTGTGGGCCTTGCCGAATGGGACCCGTGCACACCTGGATGCCCAGAATCCTCCAGGAGCCTTGGGCCCTCTCACACATGGGTAGCCTTGTGCCTGGACACAGCCCCCTCCATTGACAGACATGCTCTAGTTCTTGCGGAGTTCAGCTCACAGAGGCCTCGGAGGTATCCTGAGAAGGCTCAGAGAAATAGGGTGGAGGCTGTGCACCTTATAACCAAGGCCAGTGAGGAGACGTGGTGCTTTAACAGTGCAATCTGAGGAATCTGGAAAGCACTTGCCCTTCTAGTATCTTCCCTGTGAGTCTGCTCTGGTGGCTGACACAGCACCATTAGTTCTTAATTGCGGGGTAGGCACTGCCTATCCCTTGCACCACGCTGTCTCCTGCTGTAGCATTTTTATCCATTCTGCTCCACCCTCTAAAATGTCTTTTCTATTCGTGCCACCAAAAACCCTCCTTATAAGGCCTATCCAGGCCCCAAGCCCCTGCACCCAGCCCCTTGGCCCATGGGGATTGCTCCCTGCTCGGAACCGGCTAGGCCAGTGTCTGAAGGCAAGCCTCACACCTCCCGGTGTCCTTTTCTTTAGATCCCCGGTTCCTCCAGCTATTCCTCACAAGACCTGTTTTCTGGACAGTTCCTCCCTCCCCTGCCCCCCACCTCCATCATGTCGTTTCCACTAACAGTTGAAGGCCAGTCATCATACAGGGTTGTCTGGAGGTCCCAAAGGATTGGAGCTCCCCGTGAGGGAGGAATTTCCTCGGGCGGGGGCACGTTCATGGAGATGATCCATCTCCCCCTTTCCCACCCCCATGCTGGTTCTGATCTCGGCACACAGGTGCCCAGCCTTGGGGCCAGATAACCCATCCCACCAACTCTGCCCATTCTGAGACAGACCCCAGTTCTTTCCATGGGGCAGGCATACCAGTTCCTGCCTTTGCCCCAGGAAAGGGGTTCTGCCCTGGGGCATGGAGACCCAGGGGCCTCTGAGAAGGGGGATGGAGGTGTGTATATTTTACCACGGAGACCAATGAATTTCATCTCCATGTTTCAAAATGCAGAGTGAGCCTTTCTCTTTATAACCATCATTTACTTCCTCTAGGAAACCAAGCAGAGAGCTTAACACTGGGCTTAGCGGGGCAGGGGGGGTGCCCTCCTAAGATTGCTTCCGGTTTTAAGAGCCTGTAGCTGTGTCCTTCCCAATAAAAGGAAGCAAGAGTCTCTCTCTACCTGTTGAGGGGAGAGGACTGTGGGCGGCTCCTGGGCCCTGGGGTGGGAGCTTGAGTGAGGAGGGCACGCTTCTGCCAAATACCAGCTAGCTCCTCCCTTTCTGGAGACCCCCTCCCTCCCTGCCCTTCCCCTTCACATCATTTCCATCACTTTAGGCCAGGCATCGGGATGGGGGGGCGCTGCTGTGGCCCTCCTCCAGCCGGAGTTGGAAAAATCCATCACGCACCTAACATATATTTTAAAATAACTTACACGAATAACACCCCCCACCCCGTTCCCATTTCTGCGTCTCAGATCTGATTATCTGCAGCTCTCTCTCTCTCTCTCTTTTTTAATAAAAAATTGCTATAAATCTTTTTGTCGCAGAAGATATAAGACGCAGGTTTGCTAGAGAAACTGCCTTGCTGGGTTGTTTTGTAGGTGGTTTGGTGCCCTGCTCTGGTTTTTTTTTTTTTTTTTTAAACTCCCCTACAGCTCGAGTTTAATATCAAAGAAGATGAGAGTTAGGAAGAGCTGTCCCTGATTGGCATTATAGGAAAGAAAGAAGTGAGCAGGTCGGACAATGCCCATCTCACCCCACACCTGTCTCCACCACACCCCAGTTCAGGTTTGGTCAGAGGGACCAAGGAGAGGAAGGGGAGATGCCCCAGCTTAAGCCCACATGATGGCTCATTGAAATCACCCATTCTTATTTTTTTAAAAAAGATTTTATTTATTTATTTGACAGAGATAGAGATAGCCAGCGAGAGAGGGAACACAAGCAGGGGGAGTGGGAGAGGAAGAAGCAGGCTCATAGTGGAGGAGCCTGATGTGGGGCTCGATCCCATAACGCCGGGATCACGCCCTGAGCCAAAGGCAGACGCTTAACTGCTGTGCCACCCAGGCGCCCCTGAAATCACCCATTCTTATTAAAAAGAATCATTTGACTCCCACATTCGTCCCTATTCTTCTAGCCTAGGCTGGCCATCTGTGCAATGGGCCTATTGGGAATGGGATGGGAAGGAGAGGGGGGTGGATGGGATGTTGGACATCGGGGAGACTGGTCAGTGAGACCACCAAGGATCTGCATGTTAAAGAATCCACAGACAGCTTGGAAAGTGGCTGTTTGCTGAGAAATTGTCCCAACATGCCCAACCCATTTATTACCAGGGCCACAAAGCATGCTGACGGAGAAAGTATTCCCTCAGATGCTCTATTTGGAGTCGGGGTTGAAGAACAGAAAAACCCATTCTTGTCGCACATGGCACGCGGCCCTTCGAGCGCAGGACCCCCTAGGTTTTGTATTCAGCAGGTGCTCAGCTTGTGGATCTCAGGGAGTGCTGGCTGGGGAGGGAAAGTGTGAGGTGTGTCACGGGAAGTGAGGCCAGCAAAGGTGTCCTGGAGCGGGGAGGGAGGAAATGGGGTGATCCTGGCAGTGGAGGTGGGCATGGCTGGGAGGTGGTCAAAAAGAACAGTCTGAACAAAATGGAAATTTGGGAGAGCCGCGGCTGGCCTGCTTATCAGCTCATCATCCACGCAAAGTGGAATGGCAGGCCTCATGTTGATACGCTTGAAGGGGATTGTGTGGTTTAGGGGAAAGAACAGGAATCTTAGGGTGGGATAGACAGGGATGATGACACTGTCTCTAGAGTTGCTGTGGGGATTAGAGGCCCCGGTATAAAGTATAAAGCTCAGCACACAGGGACTGTGGGCTGTTGTCCCCGCCCCCAACATCCCTCCAGAGAGGGTGCCTCAGTGTTTGCCCAGGTCCTGCCAGGCAAGCTCTCTTTCCAACAGGGCAGATTTTGCCAGCACAGTATTAGGTGGGCAGGACCCAGCGCTGCCTGGCCGTCCACGATCTCACGGTCCCGTGGGCTGTGGCCGGTGGGGATGTATTTTATTTGTATCTAGTAAAGCCCAGGAGCGCGGCGGTCTGTGACTCACAGTGAAATGGACAAGTGTGGCTACCAGGTCAACGTGTGTGCGTGTGTGTGCGTCTATCTACACACACGTGCCCACTTTTACTGGGATTTTCAGCTCTACTACCGTTATTAATCTGATTCAAAGCCTGCAGCCCGGTTTAATATCTGAAGTGCAATGGCAAGTCTTTATCCGTCTCTCCCTCCTCCAGCCCCTTACCTTCTGTCTGCTCTTCAGGACAACACCGTGCATATGCCATATTAGATTCCATTTTGGTCCTGTTCTGATAAGCAGGAGATTAAATAATGAATGAGATTCCCATTAGCTCAATTTTTTTGGGGCATATTTCAGGCAACCTTTTCCCTTTTTAATCAAATCTGCTCTGTACCGCAGAATATTTTTACATTGATTTGAAAGAAAAGGATTTTTTTAAAGACCTGCTTACACCGACATCCCCGCGTGTACCAAAACTTGGCCTGCAGAGTCTCGGTGAGGGGAAGTGACCAGGGTGCAGCTGGAGGGCAGGAAGTGGAATTTGGGAAAGACCCTGATCTCTGGCATGCTAGCTCCAGCCACCTTCCTTCATCCCCATCTCACTCCTATTCTCCTTCCCCCCTTCCAGGACCTTCTGCTCTTAGACTAATGGCCTCAGAGAGAATCGCAGCTCCTTTGTTTTTATTAATAAGCAGGACCATGCACTGAAATGTCATCCCAGGCATGCGAGAGTTATGTGTAAGGTGTCTATCCTCCGGGAAGCCTCTTTTGTTGAGTGAAGCCACTGCCTTCTCTCAGGAAGACCCAAGCCACATGTCAACCCTTCTGAGGGACCATTCAAGGGACGCACGCAGCACCCAGCTCCCCAGGAACTCAGGTACACATCTCACACGTCAACATGCCCTCCCGATGCTGGCTGCTTCTCATCTGTCCTAAGCACATGTTTCTAAGGTAAAAATCAAGAAGTGATTCTTCCAGGGGCTCGGAATGAGAGGAGGGGGCTTAGAGACCCCACCTAGGTTTGGCAAATTGGAAGGCATCAACACATTGTATGATTCTTCTTGTTTTCTAGACATGGAGGCAGAGTTCGGAAGACCCAAGCTCCAGGCTCGACTCCCCTGGACCTTTCCCAGAATTCCTGGGCCTCCCCTTTATTGAGTCCCAACTATGTAGGAGTGGTGTGATAGGTGATATGGTGCTAACCTTCCCAATGATACTTCAAGCAGGTCTCATCAGTATTCCCACTACACCCAGGGCTCAGTCCACTTACAGCTGATGGACTGTAAGTGAAGGCTCAGGGGGGCTTGGTGGAGGCCTGGCCTGCTGACTCTCTTCAGATATCTGAGGGGCGGCCATGCAGAAGGAGCCTGGAGCCTGACCTACATATCTCATGTACTGGGGAATGTGGCTCTGTCTAGAGATATAATTTCCCACATGAGCAAACACTTTCCCACCAACTTTTAGAGAGGACTGGACCAAAGGTGCCTCTTGCCCCCGGCTGAGCGGCCCCGGAAGCTGGGGTTGGTGGCAGGTAATAGGGCAGAGGGGGTTCCCCTCAGGAGGTGATGCACTGATCCCCACTGAGGACCAACAGGATCCCAGAGGGGACTCAGGGTGTTAGAGTCACTTGGAATCTTGGGGGCATCACAGTCTCCTTGGAGATGCTTCTGGGGTGGGGCTGCTGGTCCCTGCTTGTGGGACACCCAAGCTGTGAGCAAATTCTGCATGCCGAGCTGTATCTGAATGCTCATCCCTCCTACACCATGGCCCACTCGAGGATATCCTAAGGGGCCAGGCAGGCACTAGCCCAGCCCTGCCAGTGAGGCTCAGAAAGCCTAGGGTGGGGCTACCACTTAGAAGGACCGGAAGTGGAAGGTATGGGTTGACAGCTTACACAGGGATGCCCTCCCAGCCTTCTGACCACCAGCCTCCAGGACAGTTCACAGCCAGGGACAGAGAGAAGAGAATGGGGATATGACAGGTGTGATGGGAGGGGGAGAGGAGTCGCAGACACTGAGGCTCTTCATCTGAGACCTACCAGAGGAAACATGGCTCCATTTACAGACGGGTTTCTGGCTTCACCCTGCCCAGGCCTAACCTCTGGGAAACCAAGACAAAACCTGCTTTGCCAAGTGACCCTTCAGGGCCACACAAGCCACCAGGCAGAGTGAGCTGCTCAGACGTGGCCTGAAAGTCATTCTCCCTGTAAAGTTTTGGCTGGCTGCTAGTATCAGGGGTGAGAGTGGTGGAGGCAGAGGCGGACGTGGGGTGGTTTTCAGGTGTTGACTGGACAGAGAGGCCGCCCTCCCTGTGAAGACGCGCGTGAGGTCCTTGGGAGAGCGTGACAAGTGAAGGACAGAAGGAGATAAGAGGTGCCCCCGCCCCTGCTTCCCTGGCAGCCCGGGCTTACAGAATCCCTGCCTTACGTTCCAGAGCCAATTAATCTACTCTCTCCCCTGTCTCCTTCCTTCTCCTACTCCTGAAGACAAGGAAAGGAGAGCGTGCCCTTTGGGCTGATGCCTTGGCTGAATTATTTGAGAGACGAGACTTTAAATGTATGTTTAAAGGGCCAGAGGCCTGAGATGCCATTTCTAGGAGCGAGAAGGTCTTGCCTGCAGGCAGGTGCCCACCCCTTCCTGTACCGCCAGGACCTCAGGCTGGCAGCCCAGGGACGGGGGCTGACGTCACCCGTGTACTCGTGGGTGCCAGCTCGTCTGGGCATGTGTGCGTGCGCTGGTGGGCACGGGCTCAGCACACTGGCGTCACCGCGCACCATTCTGGCACATGTGTATGTGCTGGGGAGGGGGGGACAGGTGTGTGAAGGCTCTGTCTATGCTCAGCAGCTGCTTGGGGTGCGCTCATGTGGAGGCAGACTTTGTGAATTAGGGTATGCGTGAGCTGGTGGGTATGCTCCCTCACGTGAGCAGAAAGGAGAAGAGCGCGCAAGTGGGCTGGTGGGGGCGTGTCCTTGTGAGACCCGCAGCCAAGGACGGGCAGCAGTTGGCCCCAGGGCCCGGCAGGAGCTGAGCTGCTCCCCCGTTTTTGGAGTTCTGCTTCTGTGAGCCCCAGAGACAGGAGGGGTTGCTCTCCCAGAGACAGAAACCAAACTGCCTAAATTTTAACGAAAAAGCCCTGAAATTTGTTCCGAGTTCAGAAGTCTAGAGGAGGGGGAAAGAATATCCCCAAATGTGGGAACTGTGCTTGTGTATGGGTGGGTGTGAGTGTGTGTGTGTGAGACTGTGAATTTGATACAATCTGATCCACATTAGCGAATGGTCCCTGGTGGCGCAAGTGCGCGCACGCACGTGTGTGTGTGTGTGTGTGTGTGTTGAAAAGGGGAATGGAGAGCCAATTTTAGTCAAACCATCTGCAGGAGACAAAGCCATGGCATAACTTGTCCATGAGGCTCCTCCACGAGGCACACCTGCTCCTTCCTTCTTATCTTAATGTCCCTGCCCACACCACTGCCCCCGGTATGGAAGTGAGTAGCGTTTAGGATGAGTAAGATACCTAAATTCCTACGGCATTCATCCAGTCCAGTCAAATGGAAGGTCTCCGAAACGCGGGAGAACCACCGACATTGAGGGAGAGCTCTCCCCAGGGTCAGAGGAAAGTACCAGCTGAGCAGCTTATCAAGAGGGGCAGCCAGAACGGGGTGTGGGGCAGAGGAGAGGCTGGGGATGGCTGGGAGGAGCGGAGCTGCCCACGTGCCTAGGTTGCAGCCCTCAGGAGCTAGTCTCGCCATAGTGACTGTGCCTCACTCCCAGCCAAGAGCTCTGCCCATGGCTTCCCCTCTCAGCCACTGTTTCTCCACATTCCAGCAGCCAGGTGTGAGGAGAGAACGCTTCCTCCTTGTCCACCTGCTCTGTGAAGCAAGTCCTGCCCACTCAGCACCTCTTTCTTTGCTGTGTACTAGTTGTTTTTTTTTTTTTAATTCACTCCCTCCCTCATTCATTCCTGTGTTACTGAGTCACCTCACCATCTGCATGCACTGCAGCCAGCCAGGTGCTGGGGGATGAAAAAGGGCAAAACCACATAGAACCTCTAAGTCTGCTTTCTAAACTTTAATTCAACCCCATACATATTTACCAAACCTTCACTGAGTGCCTCCTGTGGGTTAGGTGCTGAGGGCCCATTGCTGGATAATCAAATAGGAGACCTTCTATCACAGAACTTTTATCCCGGTGGGACAGATCACTAATGATGTGGTTATAAACTGGAGTGTTAGGTGCTGTCGGGGGGTCCACAGGGGATGGTTGGAACCTACAGAAGGTCCCCAGGCTGGAGTTCTCTGAGACACACATCCTATCCTAATCAAAGTAGAAACTTGCAGGGGGCAGGGACAGCACCTTTCTTCTTGTCGTCACCTCCACAGCCCTCAGTTCAGGTCTGTTTGGGTTTTCATCGACATGGAAAGATGGATGGCATGCATGGATTGATGTATGGACGCAAGGACGCATGTGTGGGTGGATGCCTGGACGGACGAATGGATGCACGCATGGATGGATGGATGTCACTTCTTCTGTCACACTCTGATCTCTTCGGAAGCGGGTTGGTCAGGCTGCTCAGAACTCAGTGCCAAGTAGTAGCAGTGACACTAACCGCCTGCCCATGACTCATACCAGGCTATGGGGGCTGGGCGAAGGAGGCTCCCCTCCCGGCCCAGGCTGTGCACACACATCATTGGCTTGCTCCTCAATCATGCCTTTTCCAGCTAGCTGCTCCTGTCACAGCACATCTTGTTAGCCCTGGAGGCTCAATGAAATGGAAATTCATGTTTAAATTTAAAAACACATATTGACCCTGGGAGCCAGCGATGTCTACATTTTTAATAACTTATTCAGAATGAAGGCTTGGATGAGTGTGTGTTTCTTCATGTCTGTGTGTCATGCATGTGTGGACATGTGTGTTTTATGGGGTGCGTTTCCACCTTTGTTTATGTCGGTGTCTGAAAGTGTTTTCACCTGTGTCAGTGAGCAGCTGTGGGGGTGGGGGATCGGGGGGTGTCAGCATTGGCTCCGGTGCACTGTGTGTTTCACTTTGTGGTGAAGGCTATGTCAGGATACGCTGTGGGGTGTGTTGGAAGGTTTTATTTGATTACTGCGTGTTCATATAGAAGGACTGGAGCTAGGTGGACACAACAGGGGAAAGACGGCAATCCTTGCTACTACTCCTTCACATCCCTCCACTCCTATGACACCTGACCCAGGGGTCCCCTGTTCTTCAAGCCCTCTTTAGTCTGGGCCCCCAATCCAGATGACCCCATAGGCCAGTTGTAGGAATAATCCCAGTCAATTGAGGTGGGCCAAGTCCTCGGAGAACTCTTCACCTCCTTCCATGTCTTGGCAGAATCAGCATCAGCCCCTTGGGACAAGTGATTCCTTCCCATTCAAGTCTCACAGCCTTCCAGAACCCTATTCTTCCTCTCTGAGGGGCTCATTATCCCTCTCTCAGATATTCCCCTGGTGTGAAGGAAGAACATCAGTCTAGTGGTCTGGAGCCCTAGGATCTGGTCTTATACAACCAGTCAAGGAAAGTGTCTAAACCCTCTCTATTCCAGGTCTCCTTTGTAGGAGTTTGGACCACAGTAATAGTAAGGCCTCCAGAGGCCCATCTGAAGGTTCTATCAGCTGTCATGTTATGATTTCCACTCTCCAGCCCAATCTGATCATTATAATCCCATCTCAAGTACACTCAGTGTCTAATCATTGACACTTCTCTTCTGCTTTCCAACCTGATGCAGCAGAGATCAATAACAAGACCAGGTACATGGCAGGGACTCAGCAAACACTTGCCCATTGACTGAAAACAGTATGATGCCAGTTTCAAGTTTCCTATTCTTCTATCCATCCACCCATTCATCCATCCATCTATCCATCCATTCATCCATCCATCCATCCATCCATCATCTATCCATCTACACTTGCAGCCATCCATCCATCCATGAATCTACCTGTCCATCCATCCATCCGTCTGTCCATCCACCTACCAATGGATTCATTCCACAAACATTTCTTTTCTTTTTACTGTACTCAAGGATGTAGAAGAAAGCTTTCATTCTTGAAACGTTTGTAGCCTACTTGGGAAGATAGTGTGTAGCAAAGAGCAGTGTAAGAAAGGGCCAGTGTTCTGGGTGAGGGATTGCAGGAAGAGAGAACATGTCTGAGATGGAGGATGAAGAAAGGCTTCATGAGGGAGGTGGTAGCTGAACTGAGCCCAGAGGGCTGGAGGGATCTGATGGAGAAAGAAGGAGATAAGGAGGGGTACTCCTGGTGGTGGGCACACGGAAGGCATGCTTAGAGAAGAGTGAACCACCTGACTTGTTTGGCATGCTGTAAACAAGTAGGGGACAGTGGAGAAGATCCAGCCCAGTTATCTGTCAGTAGCCTAGAGCACTTTCTTTCCCATCAGCTTGCAATTCTTTCATTATCCCTCAGACCAAAGCAGAGAGGCACTATCACATCTCTTTCAGAGATGGGAAACTTTGTCCAGGATGGTTGAGTGTCTGGCCTAAAGTCACACAGCAAGTATGTGGGAAAGTAGAGACCATGACCTGAGTCTCTGGACTCCTTGACCTGGGATCTTTTTCCCAATAATGGGAAGAGCCCATCTAGAAAAAAATTTGTCTTATTTTTTAACTTCAAGAGAAGAGGGAAAGGGTCTGCAAGCACTTTGTTTCTATTACCTATTGAAATTTGACATAATGCCTTGGCAGTTCCCCCTTAATATTCTGCTGTATATGGAGCCTGACGATTTCCACCATTGAATGTGACAGGTTGGGAAGATTAAAAAGAGGAGCTAAACTAGCAGCAGTTGGAGATGAGGAAAAGTAGCACATTTATGAATAATTTCAGCTGAATCCTCACAACATGACACTCCCTGGACAGAACACATTCATTATCTTATTCACCACAACTACTGCAATATTAGTGATTTGTTACCGAATCAATTATTAATTCATACAGGAAAACGAGGCTCTGTCACTTAACTCTTCTCTGAATGTTGGGCCCAGGGTGGGCAGGGAGGGGGAAGGAGCCAGATTTAACTTTCATTACCTTGTTTGGTCTCTTGTGGAATGTGGTAGGACAGCTAGGGATGGTGGCAAGTGGGTGAGTGAGAGGTCTAGTGAGGGGGGGTGTCATGTCCCTCAGAGCCCGGGCTTGAAACCAGACACCCAATACACCACAGCGATGCAGAGCCCAGCGGTCTGTCAGGGCCAATTGCTGCCATCCATCCATTCATCCATCCATCCATCCATCCATCCATCCATTCATCCATTCATCCATTCATCCATTCTTTCAATTTATTGCCTGCCATTTGAAGTATCTGACTCAAATAATTTGCTCTTGCCTGGAGTCCTCCCTGCTCTGCACCCATGCAAATCCTCCCAACTGTCAGAGCCCAGCTCAAGTGATCCACCTCCAGGACTCCTGCTGCTTCTCCAGTCCTCCAGCTGTTATCCTGGAATCCCCTAGTGCCAGGTTGAGGTGGATCCACACTTGACTGGACAGTTTTCACGTGAGTGCCTTGTCTCCTTAGCCCAAGGCTCCGCAAAGTATCTCAGCCCCTGCTTCATATCACCTGGTCTGCTCTTTAAAAGGGAAGATGCTGGATCACCAGAGTAGACAGCAGAAGCATTGCTCTGGGGCTGGGGCCTTGGAATAAACCCTGTAAAAGAGAACCCCGGGGGCTCCTTGGGTGCACTGCTAAGCCAGCCTGGGAGGCTCCTGTCTTATGCATCAAACTCAGGGCTGGGCCTTCAGGCCGCTGAGGGGCTATGGGATTCCAGTGTGTCCAGGCCCTGTTAACAGGCTGTGACCTTCCTCACCCTCTTCCTCCTCACTCTGCACATTCCCTGTTGCATCTCCCTTGCCTTAAAGAGGTGGAAACACAAAGCTCTGAAGTCATGTAGGCGCAGAAGCAAGGCAGATGGAAGAGTTAGGGGTGGCAATGTCCTCCCTGGGGAATAAAGAGGGGAGGAGGAAGAGAGGGAATGAGAAGGAAACATAAAGAGGAGGATAGGAAGGATGAGAAGGGATAGAAAGAGAATGGAAAAGGGAAGAAGGGAAAGGAGAAAGCAAGGAGGAAGGAAGAGTGAAAAGTGAGGAAGGAAGGAAGGAAGTGAAGGGAAGAAAAATGTAAAGAAAGAAAGGAATAGAAAATAAAGAAGCCTCTTCCTGTCATGTGAGGCTGCCATAAACCTCGGTGAGCCCACACAGCTGCAGCTTTCTCCATGGGGTTGAAGGACCAAGAACCTGCCCACAGGCCAAGGGCAGCAGGTGGGGCAGGCTGGAGCTGGGTCTTGGTGAGGTTCATAGGGATGGCTCATGCTGAGTGCAGAGGAGGGGGCAGGCTGCCTCCTTCAACTGCTCTCCTTGTGGCCACAACGCCTTTCCGTTCAAGTGGCCCAGAGACAAAGCACTGCATGTTCCCCTGCGTTTCACACTCCTCCTGCCTATTTCTCTGACTTGACCTGTTGGTAAGTCTGCTTTTCCCCAGGTTCAGGGTCCCTCCCCACATCTTCCCAAGGCCCTGCCCAGCAAGACACAGCAGGCCCAGTGTAGACCTGCCATTGGCCAGCTATTGCCAACTCCTTTTGGCAGCCTGAGGTGGGGGCTGTCCCATAGTTATCTATCAAGGCACTTCTCTTTTTTTTTTTTTAAAGATTTTATTTATTTATTTGAGAGAGAGAGCGTGTGCCTGTGCACAAGAGGCGGGGAGGAGCAGAGGAAGAGGGACAAATGGACTCCCAGCTGAGCAGGGAGCTCAACGTGGGACTCGATCCCAGGCCCCTGAGATCACGACCTGAGCCAAAGGCAGACACTGAACTGACGGAGCCACCCAAGCGCCCCTATCAAGGCACTTCTCGCAGTGTCTGAGGAACAGTTGGAAACCCCTGCCTTAGAGCCCACCGGCACAAACAGGAGAGACAGAAAGCCAGCAGGACGGGGTTATGGGGGCCATCCTCACAAGGGACCACAGAGCCAGTCTGAACCTAATCTTGGCTACTTCCTAACCCTGTCAACCCCACCCTGATGTTGTGCCTCTGGGCCTCCTGGTCTCCCTGCAAAGACCACAGAGCCAAGACGCACAGAGGGGTGGCGTGAGAGATGTCACTTGCTCACAATGAGTGCTGTGGTTGATAGTTTCCATGCAGGATGATCCGAAGGATGTTGTGGGGGCTCATTTGGCCCCGAAGTTTCTGAACCCTTGCTCTTATTCCTCAGTTCAAAGGTTGGCACCTGCCCACACCCTCAGGGTGCCTCATCTCCTGGAAGTGCCACCAATTAGAGACATCATGGAAATTCACTTGTCCTTCAAGACAAAAGTGGTCTGACCAAAGCCTCCAACTATGTCCCCTCCCAGCCTTTCTTTCTTCCCCCTCCCCACTGAGCAGGAAAGCAGAAGGGTAACCATGTGGTTGGAGAAGCCAGTGCCCGGCTCTGCTGGAGGTAATTACAGCGGGATAAATAAACCAGAGGGGGAACATCATCAAAAAATCTAATTATTATGCATGCCGAGGTTTCCACCTTGGTCATGTGTGGGCAGGTCTGATTTACGCAGCATCATAAACCCTGAGCGGCTGTCCTGACTGCTCACTCTGGGGGTTCTGCTCTCTCTTCCTCAGGAACCCCCCTGCCCCCACCTCCCGAGCTTCCATCCACAGTTTCAGCTTTTCCAGACTTGGACTCTCTATGCACTCCCTGTCCCAATCTCTTTCAGTCATAGAACTTGAAAAGTAAAAGAAATTTTGGAGACCATCTAACCCAACACTGGAAAGAACAGTGAAGAAAGAACCAGAAAGTTTGGCTTCGGCTCCATTCCTCCCACTGTGTGACCCAAGTTAATCTCCTTGGCCTATCTTGAACATTTTCCTCATTTCCAGAAGTTAACGTGGGATAATAACATACACTGTGCTTGTCTCCTAGGGTTGCCCTGACACAATCAAAAGATATCACAAAGCACTCCTTAAACAGGAAGACCACTGAACAGTCTTTTCAGAGGAGAAATTAATGCCCAGAGAGATTCAGTAACTTGCCAAAGGCACACAGCTTCTGAAATCATTCAGTGGACACCCACTGGTAGTGAGTGTGTGGGTTCCTTGACAACCAGGCTTTCTGAACACAGGGTAGGTGCACTTGGCACTTGCTTCTGGAAGACTTGGCTGACTGTGCGTGCTCCCCCAGTGCCAAGCATGGAGCGGGACCTATGGTGGAGGAAGATGGAAGGGGCATGCTGGATTCCTGTGACGCAGCCGCAGCTCAGCCATCCCGCAGTGAGCTATGGGGTGCAGGGCCCTACTCTCCGCAGGACCAGGCTCTACTCGATTTCTGTGTCCTCAGCACCTAGTGCAGGGCCTCGTCCCCAGGAGGGGCTCCATCAATGTGATGGAACATACAGGCTAATTGTTAATCAATATTGGTTCTACTTTTCCATGTTTGATTACATGGGTTTACAAATGAATTGCACTTTTAAGTGATGAAACTGCATTTCTTTAAAATGATTCCAGAAGTATCTTCATGGTTACAACTAAGAAAGATGTACTGGGAGGGGCTTAGTCCCTCTGGAACGTTCCATGCAGGGAACCACAGGCAGTCTGTGAATCAGGAGAAGAGGCAGGGAAGAAGGGGCCAGGGGTTTGAGGTCTGGGCCAAGGGTGACCCTAGAGAAACCTTTCTCTGCGGGGAGGGGGGCTGCCTTAGGGCACAGTCAGGGTCGGGAAAGGAGGGACAGGGCCCCTTGTGCAGGAACGTAGGTTCTACTGCCGTCATGAGTCAGCCTGGCCGCCCTCTCCCTAGCAGGGTGGAGAGGGCTAAGGGAAGACAGGAAAACCTTCAGGGAGACCTTCAGGTACCAACAGCAAAGGGCCCAGGGAAAGATGCGGACCCACTCTCCACGAGGATGGTCCCTATGGGATTTTTTAAGGACAAAGATGGCAACAGTCCTGCCGAGCCCCTGGCCCTTCTCCTTCATCCTCGAGAGCCCCTCAGACCCAGGCGGGGCCAGCTGACAGTGGAGGCACTGGGTCCGCGGGAGCGGTGTCCTCTGTGAGGGACTCACAAAACGGCCACTCCGGGCTTCTGGTGGCTGCATGTCGTGCTCCCGGGAGTCATCCCCTCTTCTGATCTGGGAGCAAATCCAGAGGCCAACTTTAGGCACCCTGCTGGGAGGCTTGGGGTGGGGGAAGAGGGCGTAGGAGGTGGTTGGGAGACTTCCAAGCCCTACCTTTGCCTGAAAGAGGCCTGCGGTGCCGTGAGGGGACACTGTCCCTCAGAGCAGAAGAGCAGCCGGGCCTGACTCACGGTCAGCACCTGACTGCGGACGGCGGCTGTGAGAGGGTGAGAGGCAGTGTGGGCTCACGGTGAGGGTGCAGACCAATGGGGGTCCAAATCCTGACTCGCCCCCGCTAGCCACGTGACTCTGGGCAGCGACTTCACTTCTCGGCGCCTTGGTTTCCTTATCTGGTAAAAGGGCCGACAGCACTTACCTCACAGTGCTGTTCTGGGGAGTGAATGGAATAGTGAGAGCGATGTGCTGAGAATGGCAAGTGCCGGAGGGAAGGCTGGCTGTGAACGGGAATCCTCAGGGAAGGCGCTGTGTAGGAGGTGGGACTCGAACCAGCGGTGAGACAAGGAAGCGCAGGACACTGTGTGAGCGAAGTGCGCAGGTGGGGCGTGCACTGGGAACACTGGGGAGTGCTCTGGGTCCCCCTCCTGCCCGCGAAGCCACTTTCAGGGCAGGGCAGGGGAAGGGGAGTGGTGCAGGGACGCATGCTTGCTCCCTGAGCATGGGGGCTGGGGCCTGCCTAGGGGTACGATTGCTTCCGCCAACAGGCAGAGCAGAGGCTTCGTGAATCCCTGCAAGAGAACTTTCTGAGCACAAGCAGTGAGCCAGGGGCATCCACCAATGACCAGGGAAAGGGTGGTTTCAGTGTCCCCCGATAGATCGATAGATCGGAGGCTCCCAGCTCCTGGGGCCCTGCCTCCTGGTCTACCTGGGAGCCTAACTGTCTGGAAGCCTGTGAGGAACCAAATGGCCTTGCCTCTCCCTAGTAAGAGGCTGGCATGCCTTATTGCCCTATTGTGGTCCAGCTCAAGTGAGGATGGGCTTGAACCTGGGGCACTTGAAGCCTCCTTAGCCAAGGTTATCCCTCCCCTGATGGACTACATTTGATGCAAGGATAGGTAACATCTGTTGAGTCTTTGGTCCTGACCCTTCCCCCTCTGACCCCATTCCCTCCCTCCCAGCTCTCTCAGGGGACAGGCCCACCCACACTCTACCAAGAGTCTCAGACCCATGATTGGGGTGGCGGGGATCTACCTGCACCCCCAGTTTGTCGCTAAGGAAGCTAAGGTTCAGAGGATTGAACACAAAGCGATCTGAGCAGGGTTGTAACCAGAATGCAGGTCTCCCAGCTCCCAGACCAAAGCTCCCCTGCTTAGTCTGCTATCTCCACCTCCCTGGGCTCTGGCTGGCCAAGCTGCAGGGGCCGTGGGGTCTCCACCACCTTCTTAAATACACGGAGCCTCACCAGCTCCCTGAACCCCACAAAGCTTTCTTCTTTAACTGCATGCATTTCTGCATGTGGAGGAGGAGGAAACAGCCCTTGGAGTCTGTCCCAACCCTCCTGCTCTGATTAACGGCCGCCCCCTGCTCTCGATTGTGTCATGTGTGTGAGTCATGTCTCCCCAGCCAGACAGTGACCTGGCCGCCTGCCGCCATGGCCACGTGCTCCCTCCTCCAGAGTCCCCGTGGCCTGAGCGCACAGTGGGGACTCAGTGAGTGATAAATGGATTGGAGACTCGGGCATGAGGGTGATTGAGCTTGACCTTTGCTCTCTCCACAGAGAACAGGCTCGTGGAGCAAATTAATGGTCAAGCAATCCCAGGATGGTCACACGCAGCCTATGAAATGTGAGCTGTAAAACATCTGATGGGGCTGCGAGCCCTCCTCAGTCAGTGTGGATTAGCATGGCCTGATTCTTTCCACGGCAGGCAATCCTCACACCTCCCTCTGGTCACCCACGCCAGTGTCTTTTTAGAAAGTGGCAGAGTGTGAGCAAACAAGGAGAAAAGATATTCCTGGATCCTTGCCCTCAAGAACTCTCATTTTCAAAAGTCAGTTCCTCATGTCTAACTTAAACCCTTCTTGCTTTAAGAGATGCCACTCGGCAGCCACGCCACCCCACGAGACAGGGGAGGAAACTGGGTCTAGGGGACAGGTGATTTCCCCCAGATTACAGAAAGAGTCAGGGCCCAGGCAGGGACCCAACGGTGGAGCAACCCCCCTCCATCTGCAAGTCGGGAGCAGGGTATGGGGGGTGGCAACCTGCCTCACTGCTGGGAGGGCCGATTCAGAAAAAAAAGCTATTTTTCCCCTCCTCAGACCTCCTCCTTCTGGCGAGAGGAGGTCTGAACTCCCCATCTGTGCTCCCGAGACCAGGGCACCACACTCCAAACACTCTTCTCTTGCTCCCCAGCCCTGCCACATTCTGGCCCCCTTCTGTGCTGCCTCTTCCTCTGCTCTTTCAGACCCAAGCTTGTCCCCTCTCCCTCCATGCATCTGGCCCTCACCCCTGCACCCTCTCCAGGAGTGTGTGCTGATTGCTGCCGTCTGCAGGACAGGCTCTTGATTCCTGGCACTCCTGTCTCTTAAACACTGTGCCCTTCTGTGGATCTCTGCTCTCATCCTATCTTGTCAGGGGACCCAACTGTCAGGTGTGAATGTGGGACTCACAAGAAGAGAGTTATTCCCAAAGTCTGGGTTTCCCGTCCTGCCCAGCCTGGGCCTGGGCCCCTGTGAGTGCTTGCCCATGACCACTTGCCTGATATGGGGGCTCCTCAGATGGGTAAAACCCCTCAGGTTCCACTGGAAAAGCTGTGTTCGTGTCCATGAACATCTCTGCTTTGAAGCAAAGACAAGGCTCTTCCAGGATTCTAACGTGCTCCCTGCATCCCAGCCAGGATGACCAAGGGGTTCCCTGAGAACAGCTGCTTTAGGAAGCCCTCCGCCTCCCAGCTTGACACCTGATTTTATTTTATTGCCACCTGGCTTTATGGATCCATCCTAGATTAGAATACCTGGGACCTAGAAAATTCAGAAGCACATGATTTCTTAAAAAAAAAAAAAAAGAAAGAAGAAAAAAGAAAGCACATTGCCTTTCCACCGAGTTGTTCATTATTACCTAATTAGAGCAGGCACCGTGCCCTTGTTGATGGGGGAGTAACCTCATGGAAATTCAAGAAAGAAAAGAGTGGGCTCCCTGGGAGAGTTCTGGGGGCAGGAGCCAGCTCCCCTGGCACCGGCTAGAACATTTCTATCTGCAGAAGCTACAGCTTCTGGGGCCACCGCCCTTCCCAGTTTGGAAACACCTTGAAATTATTAAGCATGTCACAGGCTGCTGGAGGAACTTTGGGTCATATATTGGTTCTCTCTTAGGTGCTGGTGGTAGGGCCTCCATTCCCCAGAACAGACACCGGGAGGGAGGAACAGGTTCCTCTGCCGCGTCTGCTGGGGACAATGGCTGGAATGGGAAAGGCATGTAGGCAGTGACAGTGGCCACTGAGGTAGGAGCAGGGCACAGCCCCTCCCCTCGTGCGAAGGCAGTCCTAACTCTGGCCTTGTGCCTATTCCCCCAGGAGCAGAGTAGAAGGGACGCCCCAGCTCCCCACTGGACCTGCCCCCATGCATGAGTCCTGGCCATGGGGACTGGGTGGTGGGCTTGCACTCTCTCACCTCGGCTTCCTGGCCACCTCTTCCTTCCACTCCTGAATTTGCCTCCATGATTCTCCCATGGTGAGAAATGTGAGGTGTGCTATCAGATGGCAGCCAGACTGCTATTTCCCATGTTACCAGAAAAGGGAGAGTGGACAGAAAACTGGGAACCTGTCCTCTCTCTGCTATAGAAACTGGAGGTGACTGAGGGGGAAGTCGGGTCCCCTCTCTGGCCTCGGTTTCCCCTTATGTAAAAGGAGAATGGTGGTCTAGGTGCCTGCTTTTCCTGGCCCCAGCTCCTGAGGTTTGCTGGCAGATTGGGGTTGGGGCAGGCCCAGGGGCTGGAGGGGGCAGTCTTTCCTGGGACCGAGCCCTAAAGAGGGGCTCAGGGCCACATAAGGCCTTACTGGTGCCCACAGGGGGCTGATCTATGGGAGAGCCACTGGAGGAAGCCACAAATGGCCCACAGAGTGGATAATAAACCTGCAGAAAATTGAGAGATGGTTGCCTCTCCTGAGTGGGCCAAGCAAGGGTGGGCTTGATGATTTCTAGGACACCCACCTCCTATCTAGGGCACCCATCTCCTTTCTCCATCAGAAAAGCCACTGAACCTCTCAGCTCTGGTGGCTGAGGAAGGAGGTTCAAGGATGTGGAAGGCTGCGGGCACAGCGGCCTGATCGGGGGTCCTGTTGCCTTAAAAGTCTCATTAGGACACATGGAAAACAATTTGTCAGGCCATGTTGCTTCACTGCCACGTGCGGTTTGCTGCACATTAAATTCATTATTTTAACAGGTCAATGCCTCTGACAGATATTCATTTGTGGGAGATGAGCACGGCTGCTTCTTTAATCCCCGTGGATTACTTGGCTCTCCCGAAAAGCGATACCAGCAACTTGCAGAGACTTTAATCCCAATCACTCCAGACTGTTTACAAGGAGAAAAACAAACCTGCCTGCACAGAGCCGAGGGCCCGCCTCTCAGACCTCTCCCAGTCCTGCCTGCTCAGCAGCGCAGAGGCTCGGCCGTGGCAGATGTTGGCAGCAGGGATGGGGACGGGGAAGCTGGGACACGTCCATGGTGCCAGCAGCCTAGAGCACAGTGCTGGCAGAGGTCTGGGGAAGATCCTTGTTCTGGCGACCCATCGGAAGCTGCTCTTACCTCCTCAGATCCAAACTGGCTGGGCAGGATCGCTGCTTGGGGTGGGAGGTGGGGGTGCTGGGGTGGCATTCTGAACACAACCCTGTTCTTTTTTAAAGGTCTCCGTATGGGGGCGCCTGGGTAGCGTAGTCGGTTGAGTATCTGACTCTTGATTTAGGCTCAGGTCATGATCTCAGGGTCATGGGATCGAGCCCTGTGTCAGGTTCTGTGCTCAGCTCAGGGTCTGCTTGAGATTCTCTCCCTCTGCCTCTCACTTGGCCCCCTCTCTCTCCCTCTCTAGATAAACAAATGAATGAACAAATAAATAAATAAATAAAGGTCTCAGTAGCCCAGGTAGAAAATAGCACAGGGGGCCATGCTTTTGAGAGACAGGGGGATCCTTCCTGAGCGGCTCCCACAGAAGATAGCCAACTGACCAAAGCCAGCTCTGCCCCCTCAGGCTGCACAAGGAGCTGCTCTGTGGGCATAAGACCCTGATGGATCTGTTGATGTCCCTCGCTGGGTGCCTCACATAGTCAGCTTCCCTATTAGAAGAAAGTCAACCTGGGCCTAACTCTGGAGACCCTCTCTGTGGCCTCCGGGACCCTTACAGTCCTGGCCTCTCCCCTTCTTTAGTCTCTCCTCTGACCTTGAGTCTCCTCCTGCTTGTGGCTCACTCCCTACATAGACATTACTCTCTTGGAGGGCCTCCCTCCCTTCTCAAGGCCTGGGTCCCTACCTCCAGCTGCCCTTCTTGGGAACTTCCTCAGCCCTGGGCCCTCCTGGGATCAGCCCTCAGACCTCTCAGCATTAGTGCTCCTTGGGCACTTATGGGAGAGCAAAGGGGAGAGGTCCCAGTCTGGCAGAGTCCTTGGGATGACGGTGATAGGGGCTGGCAAGGTACCCACACCAGCTAGGAACACTTGGCTTTCCTCCTGGTCTCCCAACCTATGTACAGACACACTCTACCAGCCTGGCTTCTACTGCAGAATGTGTCCAGGGTATGTGTGTGTGTGTGTGTGCGTGTAGGTGTGTGTGTACACGCATGTGCCTGCATGCACGTGCTCACCCGTGTCTGCGTGTGTCTGTGGCATGTGCAGCTTCACCTTCCTATGAGTATGTCCATCCATGTTCTGGGGGCAGTGGCTACCTGTCCAGTGAATAAGTAATTAATTGGTGGGTGATAAAGCAATTAGCCCTAGAGCTTTCGAAAATAATGAATAAGGGTCCAGCAGATGTCAATATTTGAAAATACTAATTTAAAGCCTATTAGCTGAAACAAATTTTAATTAAACGGGAATAATCAGGGTGATGAGAGGGAAGTAAAGCTTTGGCCAGTGGCTGAGTCCTCTGGAATGCAGAGTGAGGGGAAGGAGAGGGAGGGTTTGCATCTGGAGCCTGGGCCTGGGCAGTCATCGCGTGTGTGATGAGCCAAGGGTAGGCAGGGGATAGGTAAAGAAGGCCACGGCACATCCCTGCTCTGGGTCGCAGTGTCCTCATCTGTAAAATGACAGGGGGGGTCCCAAGGTTGTTCTCAAGCCGACTTCTGACTGTTAGGAAGGAGGCTCTGGGGGAAGCAGCTAAGCAGAGAGGTTTTTCTCCAAGCGTATCCACTGGGGTGTTTCTGTTTCCAAGGATGATGAGGAGGCGTCACCCCACAGTGGCTGGGACAGTGCTCACGTTCCCAACGGTGCAGTGGATGGCACACATAAGCCTTTGGAAGAGCTCACTACTTCAGTTTTCCCTGGGATCCTAATTCCCTAAAATCTCGGCTTTGTATAGATTTTAAATCTGCACCCACAGGAAGGAGATCTGGTGTCAGGTGGGCTATGCGGGACAAGGAGACTCCTAAAGAAGGTTCCACCTGTGTTTCAAGCAGTAGCCGCATTGCAGGAGGAAGGGTGCCTGATCCTGCCAGCCCAGCCCTTACCCCTGGAGCTCCCTGATGGCTGAGACCACGCCTCACTTATTTCTGTCCCCTCACATCATGTTTGACACACAGAGGGCACGCGGCAGGCTCGCGGAGCTCAGTGAGGCCTGTCGAGGGAGCAGACTGCCGTATTCACCTGGGTACCGGGGCCCAGAGCGTGGCTCCCAGTAGATGTTTGCCGAGGCCTCGGCAGATGTGTCTTTGGGAGGCACAGACACCCACGTGACTGTGTGTGGCACCACCCATCAGAAACCAGACTTGGTGAAAGTCATGGTAAGGAGTGTCCATGTCACACCTGAGCTCGCTCACTTCGTAACAGGGGCTGGGGCTGTCGCAGGCTACGTGGGCAGCGCTCCTCTGAGTATTTCCTGGAAATGTTACTCTCTCACCCTGGGACACAGGAGTCTCCTGGCAATAGGCCCTTCAGGACCAACATGTTTATTCACATTTCCCACCCCTCACTCTTCAAGAGACCTTCTTGTGGAAGAAGGACCTCCCCGCACGGGTGTGACCAGCCACAGAGAGCAGTGGGAGGGGCTGGAAGGTGTGTGTGTGCCTCTGTGTGCGCTCTAGGTCTGTGCACGTTAGTGTGCACCTCTTTGTGTGTGCCTGTGTGTGCCTATATGTGTGCTTGTGTGTGCAGGTCTGTGCACACGCGTGCCCGTGTGTCTGTATCTGCCTGTGTGTTTGTGTCTGTGTCAGGGTCTCGGATTTTCCCAGTAGGCAGTGCCACCCCGAGCAGGCCTGCTCTCTTCCCAGGGCCCCAGCTCTAGCAGGCAGAGGCAAGAACTTCTGCTCACACCATGGCCTTTTTGGTGATTTATTTAGAACCCCCCACGTTTCACAAATGATCGGAGGTAGAAATCCTGTAGGCCCAGGTAGAAGCCTGGGTCTCCCCTCTGGCCCTGCGTGGCGGGGCTGTCCTCCACGGCTTACCTCGGGAACGCAGAAGAGCCTCATCCTCTTTGGACTGATCTTTGTTGGACACCACACTTGGCCTCGTGAAACTCTCCCTCTGAGACCTGCAACGGGCCTCCACCTGCAGTTCCCGCTCCCCACTTAGCTTCCAGCGTCCCTGCCCAGCCTGCTCTGTCCCCAAACGTCCAGGCCAGGGGCTCCTGCCACAAGCACCAGCCACTGAGCACTGGCTTCATCTCAGCCCCTCTTCCTTCAGCATCACTCTCCAGGGACTATGTGCCCCTCCCCTCCTAGCCACCCTCACAGGAGGAGGATCTGGGCTCTGCACCCAGTCCCCAGCCTCCCAGGCCTCAGCTTGAGCTTGCTTTGTAAGCGGGGAATTACAGGGCCTCCTGCTCACTCCCCTGCCCCCCCACCTTTGCCGCTGAGGAGGGGCTGGGGGCCCCATCCACTCAGTCAATGCTGCTGGAATTGAAAGTTGCATAATAACCTGGGGCCCCTTGGAAACTTTTCATCTCAACACGGAGCCTGATTAAATAGCAACAAAAATAAATTATGTATACACAGGGTTGTAAAAGCACCCAGAGACTGGAGACTTGGGGTCTGTGTCTCATATAAATGCAAATACTGTAATAGCATTGCAGTGGGTCCCCTGCCCCCACCCCACACAGACCTGGGGTGGGAGGGAGGGTCGCAGGCAGGGAGGACAGTGTGTCGCGACAACCCTCAAGCCCGCTGGGGTTTTCAACAAAACCTAAAGCCAGGCAAGAAACCCAACCCAGCACAGAAAGAACAGACCTGGGACCAGAGTTGAGGGCCTAGTTTGCACACGAAAGGCTGCAGAAGCCCTTCCTGCATCTTGGGCCTCTGGGCAGGTAGGGGGAGGATCCTACGATGGGGGGGGGGGTGGGAGATGTGCTGAGCAGGGAGTCAGGGGCCTGTTTCCCTAGCTTCACAGCACTCCAAGTTACTACAAGACATTGCCTCCAGGCCTCAGCCCCTCCAGGTAGACAAAGGACTGGAGTGTCCAGTGTCTCCAGTGACCCCCTCCCAGGGCTGGGCCGGAATGCACTCCCTCCAGATGCCCCCCCCACAGGAAGTGCTTGTCTTCTCCTCATCCCCTGGGGAGCACAGGGTGCTCACACTGGCAGCTCTCACTGGGACTGAAGGTGGGGGCAGGAGCTTTTTATAGCTACAGGTGTCTCTGGGTAGGTGGCCTCCCCCACGCTCCCTCCTTTGCCAGCTTCCTCTTCAACCATGGATCTGGGGAACACTTCCCTGGGCCTGGCAGCTGGGTCCAGGGATGAATAAAAGAGCAAAGGACTCCAGGTCCCAGTCTGGTTGCCATCCCGGTGAGCCGTGTGCCAGGAGTGTCAATGGGCCACGGGCCCCTCCACTCTCTCCTGCCCTGGGACAGCGCTCTCCCCGGCCATTCCTCAGCCATCACAGGCTCACCATCTAGCTCACTCCCTGGCATTCAGTAGGTGCCCAGTTAGGACAGCCCAATTGCTTGGTTAAAGTCCTGCGCTGAGGATGAGCCCACTTTGCCTGGTGGGCTGTCGTGCCTTCTTATTTTTGTGCTCTGGCTCTATGATGCAGACGTCCTCCCTCCCTTCAGTTCTGTGCCTCGGTAAACCAATCATCACAGTAGGATTAAAGTATGAGATTTCCCTGGCAGGTGAACTTAGCACTTTGTACTTTCGAAGCACTTTATACTTTCGAAAATACCATCTTATTACTTCTCTCATTTCATCCTCCTAACACATGTGCAAGGCTGTCCGGGCAGGTACCATCAAGCCCAATTTACAGATGAGAAAACTGAGGTCCCAGGAGGTGGCCTGTCCACGCTCACACGATAAGGCCTCCTGAGTCCGAAGCATCTGTTCTATGCAAAACCTGTAAAAGCACAAAATGGTCTTCCTGCCTTGAACACTTAATTTTCTACTGACTGCAACGAACAAGGGGCACAAAGGATGCCTATCTATTGCTGTCTCTGGCCGGGGCTGGGAGACCAGGCGGCCTAGCCTTGGGTCTCATCCAGTCTTCTCATTGGGTCCACACCTGCGGGGTCCCCGACCTCCAGGTCACAGCAGCTGACCAGCCGGCAGCTCTGCACCCACCTTCTCGTCTGTGCAGCTGGTCTCAGATGGGGGCTATGGTGAAGGTCACCTGCAAGCGTGGAGATGGAGGTTCCAGAGCTCACCCTGACCTGCCCCGTCCCAGGACACTCCCCCCAATCCCCTGCACCCCCGACCTGGCCCCAGAACACAGAGCTGGGAGGTGGGGAGCGAAAGAGAGCATTTGTTCTCCTAGCACTTATTTGAAAAGACCAAATTAGAGAAAGAAGAGAACAACAAATAGGAGAAATGGCCAGGAGATCCTGTCCTCCAACTCGATAAACAACAGCTGCAAACCAGGGTCATGGAAGGCTGCACATGCGTGGACCAGGCAAAGTAAACCCCAGCGGCAGGGATCGGGAAGACCCATATGCCACTACGCGAGCAGGTGTACAACCGAAAACACCAGGACAATACATACAACACAGTCTCAGTTATGGGGTTTGGTAAAAATATCTGTACAAAGTACGTCGTCACCAGGTGTCAAACCTGAGAACGAGGGGACACTTAGTGTTTCAGGGTTAATGGGGTTATTCAAGGCAGTGACCCAGGCATCCCCTGTACTGGCCCCCAAGGACAGCCACCAGGATGCAGGCCTCCATGGAGAGACTGGCTCTGCCCCAGAGACCTGGCCGGCAGCCCCGCCTTCCTGTGTATATCCTCCTCGACATTCCCGTCTCGCAGGGAGAGACCTCCGGCCTCTAATGCTTTTCGTACTGTGGCTTCTCAGCACCGTTATACTCTTTATATTCCATACTCTCTCGATTGCTCCTGGTTAGAAGTGAGCTTGCAGCTAACTATTGCTAAGCTTCTTTCAGAGGCCCGGCTCCTGTCCCAATCCATGGTGCGTATCCATGGGCACAACACAGGAATTCTACTGCCACCCACCTGTCCCTCCAGCACGGCAAACCCAGTTAACGGGCTGAGGGAACCGGATACACTGCCTGTCGTCTGGGTGATACAGCGTGTTTGGGACATGCCCAGTGGGGTGCCGCCCCTCTACCTTTCCTTGTTCGGTGTCTTCCATGCTGATCTCGCCTAAGTCCGTGTGCTCCCAGGAACTCGATAGCCAGAAGAGGTTTGGGAGACCATCTGGGCCCACCCCTTCTTTCTGCAGGTGGAGACTCTAGGGGCCTGACTGGGGAAGGAGCTGTTCCAAGTCACCCAGCAGTGAAAGGTGGCATGGGAACCAGACCCAGACACGGTTGCAGACAGTCCCACACCACGGAGAAGCTGATGGAGGGCCATCATTTTCCTCTCATCTGGCCCCAGTGAGACTGCATGCTGCAGGAGACAAGGATCACAGCCTCCACTCTGTCTGCACCCCTATTCTGTCCAGCGGAACATCGAGCACATGGTAGGGCCCCTAGCACCACGGACATCAGAACCATTTCTGTGCGAACCTTTGTTTTTGGAAACTAACTCAAAATGCCATGTCATGGCCACAACTATCTTTGTCTTGGACCATCTCGTAAGCCCTGGCCAACAACCCAACGGGCCTCCTGGCAAGTAGAGAGATCCCTGTTGGAAGGTGTGCGCACACAGGTGACCATTTGTGAGAAATGCCAGGAGAAGATTCCTAGAGTGAGTAAGAGGTTGGAACACCTGGCTTGTAAGTGTTATCCTCTCTCTGAGGTTTTAGGGTTCTGTCTCTCTGAGGGAGAAGGGAGAGACAGAGAAGTAGACTGGGTCACATATGTGTGGAGCCTTGGCAGCTGGCTTGGTTTGCTGAAACCAGTCTTTGAGACTGGCCCACTCCCCCACGACTTGAAATGCCGTGAGAGGCAGAGTCTGGAAGGTTTTCAATGGGGAAATCCTTGTCAAGCGCTCACAACATGTAAGGCACTATTTAGCAAGCTCGGTGCCAAGGGTAAGACAGAGAAAAATAAGGCTTGGTGTCTGACTTCACTGAGCTTATAGTTTTGTTGGGCAGAAGAGAAGCGGCACGTAAACTGAAACATAAACCATAAAAAGTGAATTAATAATACAAGAGTTAACTAATAGTTTTGAATAAAAAGAGAAGCCATGTTTCAAGGGCATACACGATTAACTGCCCAATGACGGGTATAGACAACAAGGCCTTGGGTTACTCTGAGGAGGAGGGAGTACCCACTTCTGGTGCAGCACTCAAGGAAAGTTCTGGAAGCTGGTCTCTGGCATCTGCAGTCTATTAACTGCAGTTGTGACCACTGGGATTTGACTTCCAAAGACCATCCAATAGAACCCAGCAATGGTTGGAAGCCCAGGGTCACCGTTGCTACTTCCCGGGGGAGGGGGCAATGTTACCCATCCTCTGCTTTGTGGGCCTTCCATAGCTCCTGTCCCCAAGGGCAGAAGCTGATTAAACAGAGGGCTTTGCTCTCCCTGTCCTTCCCACCTCTGGAAGTGGGGCCACCTGCCTCATGACCCCAGCAAGGTGTGCTGTGCAGAGTGCACGCGGGCCCGGGGGCGTGCTGGTGCCTCTCGTCTGCAGTGGGTGGATGAGCAACCCCAAAAGCCAGGGTCTCAGGGTCTGCTCATGGTAGGATGTGCAGCAGCTGCTCTGTGGATGGCAAGAGACCACCGCTGCAATCAACAAACAGCCACCGTACCATCTATCTCAGCGGAGGGAGTGGACAGAGACTCTGGTCCCTGTAGTCTCTGTCCCCAAGTCTCCCAATGCCCGGCTGGGGATGCAGCCACCAAGGCCACCCTGGAATACTGCCCCCTGGCCCCGGACCCCACTTTGCTTCCCAGATGAAATCCTGAGCAGGGCAAGTGGGTGCCTTGTTCCCCTGTGGCTCCTGGTCTTCTGTGGGGGAGGACGGCAACTTGGCCATGGTGGCAGTGGAGTCCCCGATCTTTGGATCACCTCCTCCTAAACCCCGGGGTGGGAGGAATGACAAGTGCACAGGTTGTGGCAAGGGTCCCTGCTCTCTCTTTCGGCGGTTCCGCGGCAGGTCCTGTCTCTTCCAGCTGCTGCCAGGGCGTCTCTTGGTCCCCCTTCAGAGGGTGGGACGGTGGTGCTCTCCCCATACCCTATATCTTAGCACTTGGACCTCAGCATCCTGGCTGCCTGTGAACCAACTCCTTTGTTAGCTGAGCTGAGCTGAGGGGGAGCTTTTCCAGCTGAACTTTCCCCAAGAGAAGAATAGGAGCATCAAAAGCCACGGGGATTGCATATCTCAGAGGAGGCCTGTGACAGCCCGATGCCCTGTTCTCCGGGGCGTGTGTGTGTGTGTGTGTGTCTGAGTGTGTATGTGTTTGTGTGTCTGAGTGTGTGTCTGTGTGTATGTGTGTCTGAGTGTGTATGTGTTTGTGTATGTGTTTGTGTCTGAGTGTGTGTCTGCCTGAGTGTGTGTCTGTGTGTTTGTGTGTGTGAGTGTGTGTTTGTGTGTCTCTGTGTGTGTCTGAGTGTGTGTATGTGTGTGTGAGTGTGTTTGTGTGTCTCTGTGTGTGTCTGAGTGTGTGTGTGTGTCTGAGTGTGTGTGTGTTTGTGTGCCTGTGTGTCTGTGTTGGGGGTGGAGAGCGGGTGCTTCTGGCTTATAAAATGTGTCCGTCGCGTCACTGCCTCGCTGCATGTGGTTCTAGTCTGGGTCTGCGGGTGCCACGCCTCCCCCTCACCACAGCAAGTGGCAGCTCCTCTGTCTCCTGTCTGGTTTCAGGTCCCTTGGCCACTAAGTTTCTCTCCCTTTTCTTAGGAAGGTCTCCAATCCTCAGTTTTCTTTGCAGAGCTGACTGAGACAACTGACAGGTTTTGAACCCAACAAATGATCAAGCTCTTCTCAGCTCAGAATCTCAGCAACACCCACTTGCCTGGGTTCTTCGCGATGATTCATCCCTCAGGTGCCTCCCGCTACCCCCAGCTCATCACACACCTACCACCCAGCTACACACCCAGTTCCTTGGCAGCTCCTGGCAGGGGAGGCCACGCCCTTTGGTTCAGCCTCAATTGACACCTTGGCCCTTGGCTCTAGAGCCCATCCGGGCATCTTCCAGAGGGGCAGAACCCAGGAGGACCCCAATCTCCCAGCCAGAGCCCCACCTCAACTCCAAGGGAGGGAAAGAGAAGAACAAGTGGGTATGTTCCTGGAGGGACAGGGAGTGGTGTCTCACCAGGGTCACAAAACGGAGGGGCCGTGGCTGGGTGGGGGTGCTCTGGGACCCCCAGCCTACAGGCCGCTTGCCTCTCCCTCACGTCTCCCCTGGGCCGGGGAGGGCAGGCAGGGTGAGCCGGAGGCAGCAGGAGTGACTTCACATCTTTGTTGCTGTGGCTGCTGAGCTGAAAATAGTCCTCTCTCTCGGCGGGCTGGCTCAGGGTGTGAAAAGCTCCGCTCCCAGGGAGCGGCAGGAACCAGCCAGGGGAAAAAAAAAATTAACCACAGGCCTGAGGCTTGCTGGCTTCGCTGAAGCACGCAAGCGCTTGCTCTCCACCCCTGCTCACGGATAAGCTAAGTCTGTGTAAGACAGGGTAACCGCAGACTCGCCCTGCATGGCTCCCACTCACACTCTGCACCTGCACTGCCTGGCTTCCCGAGGGCTTCCTTCCCCGGGGGCACTGCGCTGAAAGCTGCACACCTTGTAGCTTCTCAGCCTCCCGTCAGCCCAGACATGGATGGCAGCACCCTCCTTTCACAGATGGGGAAACTGAGGCCCAGAGAAGTTAATTAAGCTGCCTAAGGTCACAGAGCAACAAAGCCTCAGAGGTGGGGTCCTGCGCCCGCTGGGCAGAGCTGTCTGATCCCAGCCTTCCAGGGAGCATTTGGTGCTTCCCTCTGGATCGGTGGGGACCCCACGACCTGGCACATCCCTAGCACACTGTCAAGGGTCTCTGATTCCTAGCCCCTCCCCTCCTAGGCAGCCACCTGCTTCAGGCTCAGGATGAGTGATGTGAGAATCTTGGAAGAATGGTCTGAAATGCAGGCCCCCTCCACGAGGACGTGGGAGGGAGGGAGTTTCGGGGCTAGACAGAAGTGGGGGCGCTTGCATCTAAGCTCCTGCATCAGTGTGATCAAGTGTAACTTCGTTTATTCCCAGCACGGACCCCAACCTTCCTTTCCACCTTAAAGTACACCAGATAATTAAGTCTCTCTCAGGTCTCCTCAGTATAATGCAGATTAATTTATTATTTAAATCTGAATAGAATATTAGCTCATTGTCTTAATAGTTCTGATAAATGCTTGCGGGGGCACGGGATGGAAATCCTCCCATTCTCCCCCTCCCCAGCCAGAATGTTAAGACCCCACCGCCTGCAAGCAGCTGGCGGGTGGGTGCGAGATGGGCCTGGGGGCTGGGGTGGAGATCCCCCTGGGGCGCCCAGGCTTTGACCACGGGCTGGGCCCTGCTCCAGCATCCCCTCTCACCATAGGCTCTGTCTCCCGCCCAAGAAAGGGAGAAGGAGAAGAGGGGTGGGAAGCAGGAAAGAGAGCAGTTTCCCAACCCGGAGGCTTGCAGGGCCAGAGTGGCTGGCCACCAACCAACAGTCAGAGCTGGGAAACTTCTCAGCCCCTTAGTCAGCCCTCCTCAGAAATGATGCTGGGATAGGGCCATCTTCATCTGGAGGGCGCTTTTAGCGAGGTTGGCTGTGGGGCAGGTCCCAGGGAAACGAGGGGCAGGGGGTGCGAACTGTCTAGGCTTTGCCAACATCCCGCCTCCCCACCCCAGCCCCATCCTTTGTCCCAGGGAGGCTTACCTCCTTCCCCCCTAAACAATTTTGGAGGAAGACCCCTCAGACAGGCTCCAGGCCCATCCTTGCTGCTTCCCTCTCCCCCAGAAGGAGCCTCTTGGTCTCCACGGCCAGTGCCAGAAATAATGAGAACCTTAATATCCAGGGTAGCAGACTGTCCCAGGAAGGAAGGTGTGGGCCTTCCGGCCAAGCACATCCACTGTGACTGAAGATTGTGTCCCCCCAAATTCACATGCTGAAGCCCTAACCCCCAGTGTGATGGTATTTGAAGGTGGGGCCTCTGGGAGGTGGTCAGGTTTAGAGGGGGCTCCAAAATGGGATTAGTGCCCTCGTGAGAAGAGAAGAGCCCAGAGCTCCCTCTCTCCAGCATGCAAGGGCAGTGAGAAGGCGGCCCTCCGCAAGCTAGGGAGAGGGCGCTCACCAGGACCTCAGTCTGCCGGCACCTCGATCTTGGACTTCCCAGTCTCCAGAACCTGAGAAAGAAATGTCTTTCGTTTAAGCCATCCAGTCAACAGTATTTCAGGATGGCAGTCCTTGCTAAGAAGCCTCACTTTACCGGTAGGCCCAAGGGTGCAGTGTGGGTGGTGACAGAAGAAACGATATGACTGGTGTTCCAGGTGCCAGTGTTATCCGCTGACAGACAGACGGAGGGTCCATTGTGAGGGCACATGGCATGGCGGGGAGGCACACAGAGAGGGCTGCCATGTGGTCCTGGGCCCAGGGCACTGACGGACTGGGAGCCATCTCTTCACCAAGACATTAAACAGAGCTACCCTGAGGAAACGGAGGCCCAAGGGGTGAGGGCTGGGGGAGGGGAGGAGGCCGCCCTACTTCCCCTGGCCCTGTGTCCCCACAATGTCTGATACTTCCCTGGTTGCACGCTAACCTGGGGACAGCTGGTTTAGGGTCATGTGTACCCTGCTGGCCCCCCAGGTCTGGAGTCACCTGGGAGCCCTTGGCACAGAAGGTACTGAATCCAGCCAGGAAAAATATATTGGACACATCGTGTGGCTGTGGTTCCTTCACACCATCCCGTCATACAGCTGGCAATTAATTTCCCCTATAAATGAAACACCTTTCATATCACTTTATCTGGAGAGCTTGAATTGACAGCAGCGGGTGTAATTTATACATACTTTTTACCCATCTGTTAGCATTCAGGCTTCAGGCTGCTAACATTTTTTTCCTTCAATTCTCTCCCCAAATTGAAAGGATTAGGTTAGGATTAGGTGAGTGTTTTAACCAGATATTCACAAAGGTGGATTGTGGTATTTCCAGACGGCCAATGCCCAGGGGAGGCCCTCGTACAATGGTGGCCAGGTGGGGCTCAGTGATCTGGGAAATTGCCTCCACCTGAGAGCCCAGCAGCCCCTGCGGTCCAGATGCTAGAGCTACAGAGGGCCTCGGGGACTCTCCAGGCCCGCCCTTCATTTTACAGATGAGAACACTGAGGCTCAGGGAAGCAGAAGGGTTTGTGCAAGGTTGAGAGTGACAGGAGGCAGCGCCAGAGTGGGGATGTGGGTGTGGCTGCAGGAATCTGGAGGGACGGGAGCTCCGTTCCACCCTGAGAGGGGCAGAGGAGTATGGATAGGACCTGGAAGTACCTGGCTAGCCACGGGACTGTCCCTCTTGCTCCCTGGTGTCCATGGAAGTGGATTTCCATAAACTGAAAGCAGGACCAAGTCAGGGTGATTTCTGGAGGCCTTTTTCTGATTGTGCATGCATCTGTGTGCACATGTGTCCGTGCATACAGAAACTGGGAGCCCATGAGGGCTGTGCCACTCCCCTCTAAATGTCCAAAGTCCTGTTATACTGGCCCATTGACCTTATTTTCTCTGGCGTCCTGTGTCATGCTCTTCCAAGGAGTCTTTTCTTCCTGACCATCACAAGGGCCTTGGGGCTAAAGCCACGCTGGACTACTTGGGGACCTCTATGCCTGGCCTGACCTATCTTCATAGGCTTCTCCAGGAAGCCCCCCCCCACCCTCAAATTCCTGAGTTCCTACATGGGGTACAAATAAAGCTCTTTAGGCTGGTCTGGGAGGCAGGTTTCATTTTAGCCAGGCAGAATCATATCATCTCTGGTCTAGGCTGGAGTGCAGGGAGGTGGGTGGGGAGAAGGTGTATCTTTGCATGTCGTCTGAAAAGTATTTGTCCAAGACCTCTGAATCTTGAGCACATTGGCCCCTCTCATTCATACATTCACTCAGCCACCGCGTATTAAATGCCTGCTACGGGTACAACCCTGTCTTAGGCTCCGGGAGCACAGAGATGAACGCTAAAGGGCCTTGCCTTTGGAGGTCACATGCAGACCTCTGGCCCCAGCAATGGCCCAGCTCTGCCTCTCAAAGCCATCGCAAGGTATGGATGACCAGCCTTCTTCATCCCCTCCTTTTTGCCTAGGCTCAACCCTGAAGCCATTAGCAGTGTGACTCTGTCTGGTTAGAACCAGTAAGATAGTTCTGTATTAACGCAGGGGCCTGAGGAGATTTGGCCATTAAATGTTACATTAGACCCAAGGTGTCCTGTACATGCTCCCGGTGGAGTTTTTCAAGCAGCCTTGACTGGGGGGCCTTGGTGAGGGGGAACGTGCTGGAACTAACAACCAGGTGGAGAGGAGGGTTGCCGGGCTGCACGCTCCCCCTGGAGCTCTGAGGACATCCTCGAGAAGCACGGACGAAGGGCAGGCATGTCCTTGCCTCTCGTTCAGCCCCGGCAGGCCCTGCTGGCCATGGCTGGGTGCCCAGTTCGTCCCTGGCCCAGCAGGGCAGCAACCAAGCTCACCTCGGCGTCCCGGGGCAACCCTGATTCACTTGTCCTGCTGTCTGAGGAGCACTTCCTCCTTGTCGGGCCAGATGTCCTGAGTTTTAGCTCCAAAAATGTATGCACAGGCGTGATGGGAGCGACAGAGGAGAAGCCGCTACTCCTTGCATGGAGTAGGTGAGACCCGCAGGGGATAATTAGTGAATGGCACCGATTCAATTTAAAATAGAACTAACTGCCTCCTGTGGGACAGGTGCTTACTACTCTGAGCAGGCCTGACGGGACAGATGGGTGGATACCGGCCCATGGCATCCAGTCTCGCTGTCAAAAGAACTACCCCCCTCTGCCCCACCTACCTCACGCCATCTAAATACCCATCTACCCAGCTAGCTAAATACCCACCCAGCTAGCCACCCACCCGCTCATCCTCCAGGGACCTTGGGCAAACTGTGCAGACCCTTGGAGCCTTGGTTTCCCTGTTGCAAGGGGAGATAGGAATTGGCCCTGTCTCCTCCTGAGCTCGTTGAAAGGATCTGATGGTCCCGGAGATGGTTTGTCCAGTGGGGTGAAGAATACGAGTCACAGGTGGTGGGTTGATTTTCGTGGGCATCCTTACACCACACTGTTGACTTCGAGGGCTTCCTGTCTTGGGATGTTTTCTGACTCTCCCCTCCCTTGGACCAGTGACTCTGCACATCCCCCGAAGGAGGGAAAGCTTAGGATTTTTTTAACTGTCTCCTCCCAGCCATGAAGAGGGGGGGCTGATCCTGGAGGAAGGTCCAGCCTCCCGGCCCCTCCCTGTTCTCCTGATGGTTTCAGACACTGTGCACTGAGCTAGCTCTCCCTGCCACCCAGCAGGGGAAGGGACAGGGGAGCAGGCCTGCGAGGGCTGTGAAAGCATTAGTGGCTGGGCTGGGCGGGTTGCAGGGAGACTGCAGACAGTTGCCGGATATTTGTTTTCTCCAACGCTGGGGCCTCAGAACCAGAAAGAACAAACTGGAAGAGAAGAGATGGCTAATTGTTTGGAAGGGAGGATATTATTTACAGTAATGGGGCAATTAGGAAGGAGGGGGTAGAGTGAGCCAGGGTGGCTTGGCTGGGGCAGCCCAGTCCACACCAATCTGGGTGATGGGGCAGGCAGGGGGCCATTATCTTGAGCCAGGCCATCTGCCTCATAGTCACCCTCTATCTCACAAGGTCGCTCTCTTTTGGGGAAGGTGTACATGAAACAGAAGGTAACATCTATTTACCCAGAATGGCAGCCAGATCACCTCCCATCCACCATGTGGCCTGCGGAGTCTTCTATTCTTTAAGAATCAATTCAGTCCTCCTCCCTCAGGAAGCCCTCCTGACTTGCAACTCAGGAATTTGTCCTCTTCTAAACCTCCCTTCATCTCCAGGTCTGAACTGCAGAGACCCTTGACCACACAATGCCCTCTACTGGAGCGGAGCGTCTCCTTTACAAGGCTCCCCACTGGTGCCTGGAGCAGGGCCAGACTTGGGAAGGGAGAATGAATTACACAGGCCCTTTGGGAAAGTGAATGGAGGTGGAGGTGGGAGGGATAAAAAGCAGCAGCAGTAATTCAGTTGAAGGAACAAATTTTAAAAATGAGTAACATGGGCTCTATGGAGCCCCAAGCCTGAGGTCCCTCCTTCATTCGCTGGCTCGCTGGCTCTTGCCATAAAGAGATGAAGGTGGCAGGCAGTTGAGAATCCCAGACCCAACATGCACCAAACTCTTCGATCTCAGATTGATTCTGGCTAGTCATTTGAGAGTACTTGAAAACTGCAGATCTCAGAAAAAAAAAATCATCTTTCCTTTGAAGCAGAAAATGGTCCATTTGCACATTAATGTCTGGGTGGGCCAAGAGCCCCTTTAGGAAGGGAGAAGGGATGGCCAGTGTCCTGTCTCAGGAGGACAAAGCCATGATAGTGCTGAGCGGGGCTTGACCCAAACCGCATGGTGAGCTGTGAAAAGGCCCCACAGTGACTCTGGGGAGAAGGAACCAGACACAGGCTGCTTTCTGGAGACAGGGCATGCTTCCAAATACCAGGAAACAGATCGTGCTGTGCTTCTCCTCTGGACATTTGTTAAGAAGCGGTTGGGTAGCCAGTAGCACAGACTGCTGGAGGGTGGTGGGAGCCACGTGCGAAGCCATGGAGGCAACTCGGATTCTCAGACTTCTCCAAGGAGCATCCAGGCAGGGCTCCATCATCTACCCCCTCTGCTCTGCTGAGCTCTCTCCACTTTCCTACAGAGTGCCCGCTGCCAGCCTCGCTGCCCTCCATCCCGACATGCTGGGCTGGCGCACACCTCTTCCCCCTGTCTTGCCTATGCTCCAAAATCCTCCTGGACCCACGACCCCCGCCTGACTTCCACGCACAGTGCTCTCATCCTCTCATGCACTTCTGTTCCCAGCCAGCGGCTCCTGTCTGCACAAACGTGAGCTCCTAGAGGGGGAGAACCCTGGTTCTCTGCTATGCCCAGCGCCCTGTGTGCCAGCCTGGCGGGGTTGTGAGGCCCTGTCTCCTGTGGATTAGCGCCACAATGTAGGGCCTTGAAGGGGGGCCAGCCGTGGCCTGTCTCTGCCCAGGGGCCTCCTGGGATTGCTTTCCTCTCCTTCCTTTGCTTACAAAAGTGGAGGAAGAAAAAACGGGGGCCATCCTTCAGTTTGTTTGAAAGGAGATGCACGAGGCAGCCTCTGGGTTAGCAAAGGAGGTGAGAGGGTCTCCCAACTACACCCCCGCCCTGCCCTCCCTGCCCCCCCCCCACACCCTGTAACATCACTAGGGTGGGTGGGGAGTGGACTAGGCACCTTCGGTGACTGGAGAGACGTGGCCAAGTTCTCATCCCTGGGCCCTCTGTCCCAGGCTCCCCTACCCCTGTATTCACAAATGTGGGAGAGTGGGGAGCAAAACCCCAAGTTCTGCCATGGAGGTCCCCAACATGGCATCCTGAGCTTCTTATCTCACTCATCAGCTCAGCCCCTTTTGGGTCTAATTCATCCGTCCTTTGTACACCAGATATTTACTGCCCACCACAAAATGCCCAGCAAGATGTCAGTTCAACAAATATTCAAAGTGCATATTCTGAGTGCGGAGCCCTAAAATAGATGCTAAAATTTAGAGGTTTATGTAACTGAATATAGGCCCAACAGCACACAGTCACATGGATCTGTGAGACTCCCCTCATGATCTGTACGGCCTGGCCTTGAATCGCAGTGCTGCTGGTACTGCGGTGTGGCCTGGGAGCAGTTAGTTAACTTCTCCCTGCCTCAGTGTTCTCATCTGCAAAACTGACGGCTGTGCCAATCAAACCAGTTAGCACAGGTAAAGCGCTTAGACCAGAACTTACGATACTATTACTTCCTGAGTTTCTATGTGTGGGAGCCTGGCCCAAGGCCCTTGACCCCACGGTGCCTACCCTGCACTGCATGCCCTCCAACCACAAAGACTCCCTGCTGGGCAGGAGGGCCTCAGGCACAGGGGAGGCAAGAGCCCAGGACAGCTCAGGAGGCGCTGTGGCAGCTGGTCAGGAGCTGCTGCTTGAGGCTCTGACGGGCTCTCGGAGAGAGACAACTATGGGAGGAGGCAGAGGGCGTCGTCTGCGAGTCCTTCGAGGGTGCTGGAGTCCATTTCCACCGAGGTCACTTATGAATACGACATTCTTTGCTCCAGGCTCCAAAGAGCCCCACTGTCCTGCTCTATCCAAAAGCCAAGGTTACAGCCATAATAAACAGAGCTGCCCTTCTCCAGAAGAAACGCGCTCACCCGCCTTCTACCACAGGAAGGCGCGCACGCGCGTGCGCACACACACACACACACACACACACACACACACACAGAGCACTGGAGGAGCAAAGGGGGAGTGGGGAAGTGCAGGGGGTGCACAGACAGGAGCAGTTTCCACACTCCTGGCTTGGGAATGGGGTGCTTCTCTGTACCGTCCGGGTCCACACACCCAGCCCACAGGCCAACAGGCTCAGGATGGGGACCTCTAGATGAGGGAGGCCCCACCTCATTCTGCCTCCTCCTACTTCTCTCCCAGAGACACCAGGTAACTGGAGTTTGACTCTCCACAAAATAAAGGGAACTTTCCAGGAGAGGGTGCTGTTGGAACATCCTGTGAATAGGATGAGGGCTCCTGGGTGTGCGGGTGTGGGAGCGGGGGCGGGGGGGGGGGGNGGGGGGGGGGGGGTGGTCCTGCAGAGGGCCACGCAGCTGGCCAGGCTTCAGGTGCAAAGGCCTGGGCTGGGCCCTGCCACACTGGGAAGGGGGAAGGGGCCTCGTAATTCTAACTCTGGTGCACTTGCTAAAATGCAGGAGGCCTGAGGGTGGGACGGGGGATGCCCTAGCACCTCCTTTGCGGGCTGAGACACCAGGATGACATAGCCACACACTGGGGACTGAGACCCCCAAGAGGTCTGTTGGAGCCCCAGCTCGCTGTCCTGCCCCAGTGAGCATGGCTGGGGGACTCCCTTTCTCTGTCCCCGCACTGGGAACAGAAATAGAACCAGGAAGGGTTTGTCAGTGCTGTGGGAGCTGAGTCCCTGGCCAGGGGGTGGGGGGTAGGGGAGTCGGAGGCTGCTAAGGAGGGGTCTGGGGTCTGGTAGTCCCAGTGCTGGCATCCAAAGTGTGCATGTAACTCGGGGTTGTCACCTCATGGGGCGGTGCCACCATGTCTGGCTGAGTTACAAGGACACAGTGGTTCCAACAATTAAGCAGAGGAGGGAGCTGTGGGCAGGGAGAGAGTCCCACGCACACAGACCTGCAGATGGGGTGACAGACCCAGGGACACAGAGACATAGCAGGGCCAGAAGGACACAGAGATGGGGAAGGGGACAGACGCTTGGGCAAGAACTTGGAAAGCAGGGAACAGAGGAGAAAAGGGAGGGACGAGACTGATTCATTTCGTGTCTCCAGCAGAGCTTCCCCTGAGAGCTGAAAGAGAAGAGACAGGCAAGGCGGACAAGCAGACAGGGAGCAGGGATGCCTGGGAGATGTCCCTGGTCTGCAGGCCTCCAGCTCTCTCTGCCACCATCACTGTGCCCTCCTCACCTCGTTCTTATGATTCACCCTCTGAGCGTCTGTGCCGCGCCAGGCACCACGAATACAGCAGCTTCTGCTCTCATAACAACCCCCCAAGGCTGGTCTTCCATCTCCACTTCATAGAAACGGCAAGGGAGGCTCGGGGTGGACAGAACCAGGATTCTGAGCTAGGACTTTTAAACACCATCTTCCCCTCATACCTGCCACTGCTCCAGTGAAGGTTCTGAACATGGAAGTTTGCCTCAGCAGGAGGAGACCAAACTGGGTTGTAAGGTTCTGTCCAGGTGGGCTGGGAGTGCGTGTGTGTGTGTGTGTGTGTGTGTGTGTGTGTGGTGAGGAGGGGGCTGGGGGTGGTACAAATACTACAACTAGCCATCACTTCTGAACCCTCACTACCCACATGCAAGCACTGAATAGATTTGGAGAGCAAGGACCTTGTACTGGAGGCCCAGGGACTCCTCAGGCCAGTGAGAGGTCAGTGGGCTGGGCAGTTCTTGCCCACCCCTTCTGTGCACAGCCCCAGCCTGGAGGGACTAGGCCAGGCCTGGGTCCCTGGTGCCCTCCAGGGTCCTAAACCCAGGGATGCCTCCCTGGGAGGCATCGGCCAAAGAGCCAGGTAGAACTGAGAAGAGAGGACCTCTTGTTGCTCTCAAAGGCACTCCCAGGCTCCCTGCCTAAGTGAGAGCAGGAAAGTTGGCTGCTAATCCCACAGGGGCAGGCCTGGGTCCCAGCTGGGCCACTTGGGAGCTGTGTACCCTCGGTTAAAGTCCCTAACCTCTTTGTGACAGCTTCAGCACCCATAAAATGGCCCTGGCCTTCAGCGTGGACAATCAAATGGGATTTCATGTAAAGCACCCAGCCCACTTCTTGGCACACAGCAAGCACTTGATAAATATTCACTGACATGTCTTTAATGATTAGTGCAATTACTTATTCTCCTTTGGCTGCTCACCCTTCTTTCCCTCCCTACCTCTCCCCTGCTCTTTACCCTCACCCCTCTCCCCAACCTGTCAACCCTCTTTTCAAAGGTCTACCAAGTGTCACACCTCTGCTAGGCTGACAGCCACTCCTGGGAGGGCCACAACGTTGCTGGGGACAAAATTAAGTCAGTTCAGCACTACTGGGCATTTTCTCAGTGCACAACCCTGTGATTAGCACAAGATGCATCAGCCTTCCTTTTCCCGTCAAAGACCTTCCGCCAAAGAGGAGAACCATGGCAAGTACACGAGTGAGGTCCCTCACTCACTCATTTGTTCACATGGAAGAACACTATACTGATTATCCAGCAATGTGTGATCAGTTGCAGAAGTGAGCAAGTACAGCAAATCCCGCCAAGGCACCAGAAGTGAAGGAAGAAAGGATTCAGTCTCATGAAGGTAGGGTCCTACATCGCAAGGCTGATGAAAGGACGTGGGGGGCTACGAATGCCGCCAGCTGGCAAGAGCTCTGCAGCCCAGGAGCCAATTACCAGACACGCGGACTCTGCGGTCACAGGACCCTGAGTGTCATGGAAAGGTTTCACTCTCATGGTTGAGGCTTCGTGAACGGTCTTAACTGTGTTTTCTCACTGCATCCACTCGACAGCCGCGGGAGGTAGCCAGGTTGGGGCAGAATGTCCCTGGGTGTCACTACAGACATTACACGGGAAGCACGGCGACTTGCCCATGGTCCCCTGACACTGATCTTCAGAACTGGGACCAGAACCCCAGCCTTGTTTGTACCTGGGACTCTTCCAACAGCTGGACTGCATGACTACTTTTGTTTTTCTCTCTGCATGGACTCATCTCCCGGGTCCAGGAGTTCCTGAGCAGCCCTGGGCCACCCAGTGTGTCCTTGGTGGCCAGAAGGCACAGAGAGCTCTTCTTGGCCCAGCTGCTGTGCCCTGCTGGCTCTGGGGTGGTATCTGCACCCTCCAGCCCTCTGCACTTGGACCTTCTCTTCTGATTTGCACCTGCCCCGGTGTTCAGGTTTGGGCCAATGTCCCCGAGTTTTTATTGATTGTATGTCTTTTGTGGGGAGGGACATTCATCATTTACTCAGCCCCTTGTCCTATCACTGTCTGAGCACTCTACATGAGCCGAACACCCCGATGGTCAGCACCCCTGGGAGCGAGTCCCCCTCACCTCCATGCACAAACACCTCCACAACCCTTAGGGGTTCTCTGGGGCTCCCTAGGGCCCCTGCACCCCTTCTGCTGACTGGAATGTGTGTCTTCTCAGAGCCACCCTGGTGAAGCCAAAGTCTTAGCACACGCTGGTGTTGAGTGCTGCTCATAGTAAAGTAAGCCAGGACTGTGAGGGGGTCAAAAGACTGATGGTGCAGAATGCACTGTGGTCAGCACAGGCAGCTTCCAAACTTCTCTGGTACCGCCACACATCTGCTTCCTGTCTGAATCCAGAGGGAGGGAGTCTCCTGTCACCAGAGTGGCAAGGGGGCCCTCAGCCTGGGCCAGTCTCAAGGGCTGTTTCTCCTCTGGGAGGTCATGGGAGGGGGCCAGGCTCCAACCCATCTCTCCACCAGAATCCTCTCTGACCACGCAGCCCCCAGCCATAGCAGAACATCCGGGCTAGCCTGCCTCCCACAGACTGCCCCCTGTCATCTCCTCCAAAGCCGCGTGGGCCTCCTTTCCCCAGCTCTGCCCTCAGAGCCCGAGCAGGCGCATGTCCAATTACGTGGCCTTTGTTGACTGGCTGGAGATGGGGAATGGCAGCCACTGCCACCCCCTTTCCTGCGTGGGCCCTAGGAGCAGGCACTGGCCCCCAACCGTTCTCTGACATCTGGGAGGCTGGCGGGAACTGCCGTGAGCCGCTCTGACCGCCTTCAAGGGCACTGCCAGGAATAGATGCGGCCACCCTGCCGCCTGCGTGGGTCTGGCAGCCTCAGAGTGCCCTTTCTCCAGACTCTGTGCACTTCTCAGGGAGCGCTCATCCCGGACTGCCTGGTTTCTTAGGAGCGAAAGCTCAGCCTGGTGCCTGCTCCTGGCTCTTCAGAATGTGTCCAGCCACTTGCCCACGACACAGCTTGGCAGATGCTACTCTACGTACCTCTCGGCCAACAGGCCGCAGCCACTGGCCAGTTGACCAGATGCGGAGCCAGCTGACTGCTTGATGCCAGCAGGTGCAACCCAACAAGCCCCCGCCAAGGGTCTGTCCAAACAGGAACCCTTGTGACAGAGTTGCATGCCTTTGATTTAGAGCCAAGAAACAATGTCAGGTAGATAAGGTGACTCTCTTAGAGTCACAGCTTGCCAGTAGCAGAACCAGGCCACCAACCCACAGCTCCTGACCTGGCCAGCAGCTGTGGTGTTCACTGGAGAGAGGTGGCTTCGGAGGTAGAGGAGGAGGGCTCAAGGGCGAAGGGGGTACCTGAACCTTCTCGGGCAGGTGGCATTCAGATCCTGGGAGAAGAAGAAGAATGTCATCCCCAAACATGGGGAAGAATGGGTTACCTCTGAGTGCCAATGTGTAGACCAGTGTGGCCTGGACAATGGGCTCATGGGGGCAGAGAAAGGGAGAGGACAAGATGTGACTGCATGGAACCCAGGGAAAGGGACATTAAGGCACCAGGAATTCAATCAACTCTGCTGTGAGGCTGGCTTCATGACTCCAGGTGGGTGGGAGAAGCTCTGTCCCCATTCCTGCGTTCTTACAGCATTCAAAGTGTGGCCCCCCTGGTGCTGTGTAATAGGTCCTACTCTAGGATCTGGGGATGGAGCAGCAAACAAGGTCCCTTCCCTCCTGAAGCACACAGTCTAGTAGAGGGAGACCATCAATAAGGACACACAAGTCAAGATGTGATAGGTTGGGTGGTGATGGAAACAGTGAAGTAGACTAAGGGGGAAAGGATGCTGGCCCTGGGGTCAGGGGACAGCTATTTTATATAGAATGGCTAGGAAAGCCTCTCTGATAAGGTGACATTTGAGAAGAATACTGAAGGAAATAAGGGAATGAGCTAAGTGAGCATGTGGAAGAAGAATCTTCCAGGCCGACAGATAGCAAGTGCAAAGGCCCTGAGGCAGATGTGTGCTGAGCCAGCTGAAGGAAGAGCTGTCTACAACCTGTGGAACAAAGTATGCCACAAGAGTTTCTTAGCTCACCTCCTAAGACCACGCTGCTGAAACAGCCCATTCTGCATGTGTGGCCTCGTTCCCACCTGTGTCTCAGGTGGAGCAAGTGAAGTTCCTTCCTTCAGCGAGGCAAGACAGCTGACATATGTTGGCTAAAAGGTGACACAAAGATGGAATTTGGAATCTGTGGCCCAGCCAGGAAAGAATAGACTGGGCCCTTTCTTAACCTCAAGGTGCATCCCTAATTTAATGTGCGGCTCTTTTCTTGGCCTATCGCCCGCTGCCCACCAATCTTCTTTCCATGTGTGGGCCCTCAGTGGGGCCTGCTCCAGTTTGCGAGAACTGAGGTGCAGGGGGCTGAAGTCCCTGCCTGGGAGGGGAGTCCTGGGGGGCACCAGGGCTTCCTGGAGGAGGAGCCCAAGGAGTGTGGGCCCTTGGTGTGGCCAGAGCAGGGCAAGGGAGAAGCAAAGGCTCAGATGCAGGAGTGAGCTTGCACGTGCGTCTGCATGTGTGTTTGTATGTGTGCGTGTGCACATGCATACATGTATACGTGTGTATATGGGTGTCTGAGAGGCTCCACCATGGCTGGGAAAAAAATCTGTCTGTGGGAAAAGGGGAGAAGGGTGGTGAGGTTCTGGCCTTAGCGTCTGCTAGGCCTTCTCTGTTAGGACTTGAGTTTGCTCTCTCTTGTTCCCTCTTTGTGTGTGTGTCTGTTTTTCTGCATGAGTCCATCAGTATCTGGGTGTCTGTGGGAACGTCTCTGTCTCTGTGTGGCTCTCAGTCTCTCAGTTTCCCCTCCGTGTGGCTCTCTCTGTTCTGCTCTGGCTCTTCTCGTCTCCCTCCCCCTCTCCTCCCTGCCCCCTCTCCTCTTTCTCTCTGAACAGGAAGAGGCCTGCAAAGGACTGCCATTTCCCCCCTCCGCCTCCCCACCCCATTCCCTCCCCAGGTTTTTTCTCTCCTCCTTATTCAAGGCAGATAAAGTGCGCACAGCTGCTCCCAGCTGAAACGGGCCTTAATTGCACCCCCGTTGCCATGGCGATCCCTGATGATCTCTGTGGCTGGAATGTTGCCCTCCCTATCTCCCTGCTGGGGCCTCCAGGCTGCACAGCCTCGCTGGCCCCCAGAGCTGACCCCGTGCTGTACCCTGGCAGGGCAGCGGGGAGCAGGCGGCAGCCTCACCCCAGTACCCCCCATGCCTTTCCCCTCCCCCACCCCGTGCGATGCCGGGGTCCAACACCGTCAGGCACATGCTCCTAGGCAGGGGCAAAGCATTCTTCGGGCACCAGCCTAGGCCCTGGTTTTGGGCAGGAGGAGGTCTGGGCTCTATCCCCTCACTGGTGGACCAGCCACAGCTGCACCTACCAGGCTGTGGGAGTCCTGTCATGCAAAGCGGCCCATTTGGTGCCGTTTCTATGGAGCCCTGGGCACGCGGTTGTAGGCACTGTAGAGAGAAGGGGTGCCCGAAGTCCCCTCCAGGGTACCAAGGAGCTACAGAGGGGCAGCCAGCAGGATCAGGCTGCCTCCCCTTCCTCCCTCGCAGAAGACAGGAGGGGCAGGAGGGTGGGAGGGGTGGCAACCTGTCAGGTACCTCAGGAGGAGAGGGACACAGAGGAAACCCTAGTGGGACCCAGGCAGGGCACCGTGGTCCAGGGATGGGAGCCCGATGCAGGGAGGTGGGGGTGTGTCTGTGCACGCCCCTATGTATGCTGGGGGTGTCTGGCCCACAACCCTACCTTACACTCCCCCTTCCCAGGACCCTCCCCTGGAAGCCAAGCTGGGCCACGTTAGAGTGTGTGTTCACAGCTCAGTGGCTCCTGACAGGGGTCTCAGGGAGGGCCACTGTACTTAGTGCTGCAGTCAGCACACCGAGTGGCCATTCTACGTGAAGTGCGAAGCCTCTGAGTAGTCCAGGACTGCTGGCTCTGTTCCCGGCCATCACCCGCTCCTCCCTGTGGGCCCCCCAACCCCAAGACCCGCTACCTACTGGGTCCTGGATGGAGTGAGGTTTCCATAGTCTGGATCTGATGGGTTCTACCGACAACCTCTCTCCCCCGCCACCCAACCAAGCAGACCCAGAGGTGTCGGGGTGTCCCAGCGCTTTCTGTCTACCCCATCTTCCTCAGCATCTCTGTCCCCTTCTTGCCAGACAGGCAGGGGGCAAGGCTCCATCCTCAAGCCTGTGCCAGAGCCCAGGACTCTGCCTGGCTTCCACTGGCCCTTTCTCGGGGCTGGCCTGGGCAGGGCAGGATCTCCCAGGACAGAGCATCTCTGATGGCTCTGCTCACCACCAGCAATGGCGGCAGCAGAGCGCACACCACCCCGCACCACACTTGGTGATAGAATAACTGTCCTCGTAGCTACTGCTCATTACGCAGCCTGCCACGTACCGTGGGTAGAGCGTCTATGCGCACCATGGCATGGTTCCCTCATGACCCTTGAGGTCAGGACTATAAACTCCAAGCAGATGGGGAAACGGGTGTCACCTGCCCAACCAAGGCCACTCCCTCTTGGTGGCCATGCTCGTGGGACCCTGAAGTGGACACAGAGACCCGTACCTGCCCTGGCCCAGGCCCTGGTGAACAGTTCACTGGTGGGCCGCTGCTTCCCCAGCACCTCCTGCCTGCGGTAAGGCCGCAACTCTGTGGGGCTAAGACGTCACCTCCTGCATCGTATTGGAAGCAGCCGTCTCTGGGGCAGGGTTTCTGCACAAGGGTCTGTGTCAGTGGTGCCCCTGTTTACCCCAAGTCCATGGGACACTGCTCAGGGAACCATCTCTCTGTCTCTCAGACCCACATTAGTAGCTTTTCCACAAATATTTGCTACCTAAGTAAAGGAGCTAAAGAACAGCATTTCTTACCTTGACGTACAAGCTCACCCTGACTTCTCCCTTTCCTTAACCCCAAAAGGGCTACAGAATTCACTTTCTCCCATTCTGCACGGCTGAGACCCAGACAGAGCCCCAAGCCCGGCACCTGCTGCCTCCAGTCCCTCCCTAGCACCCGTAGCCAGCGTGAGTCTGAGACAGGGTGGGTGTGTCACCCCTCTGTGCCCGTCTCCACCAGCTGGCAGAATCGTGTTGCCTTCTAGGAGATTCCAGGCCCTGCAGAGGAGGCCTGACCTCCAGCCTCCCCTCTGACACCCCCACCAGTTTCCTTTTTTTTTTTTTTAAAGATTTTATTTATGTATTTATTTGACAGAAAGAGAGTCAGTGAGCCAGGGAACACAAGCAGGGGGAGTGGGAGAGGGAGAGGGAGAAGCAGGCTTCCCGCTGAGCAGGGAGCCCAATGCAGGGCTTGATCCCAGAACGCTGGGATCATGTCCTGAGCCGAAGGCAGACTCTTAACGACCGAGCCCCCCAGGTGCCACCCAGGCACCCCCCCTCCCCAACCAGTTTCCTGAACGCACTTCCTACACCTGGTGCTTGACCTGGTGCTGCCTTTACCTGGACTAACCTCTTATCTCTTCTCTGCCTACAGAAGCATTTCTTTCAGGGTCCGACTTACTTGCCGCTACTTCCTACTGTGCACACTTTACTACACTGACCACGTTATGCCCTGTGCTACCACTGTTTGCTGAATGGACAGTCAAACACCAAGTAGGCTGCGTGTCTGGGATGCTCCCTGACCCCCTACCCGACGCTGATGGTCCTCAACATTCTCCAACCACCTGGGGGCCACCGGGAGGGGGTTCTAAGTGGAGATGGTGCCTCCAGGGACGACCTACTGTCCGCCATTCTCCAGAGAACTGGTCCCTTCCAGGACCTTTCACTTGGGCTGGAGGGTGCTGTCCAGACTCTAAGGGCTATGGGAGTTGAGACAAGGAGCTGACACTTGAACTGGGAAAGGCTGGGATGGAGAGAGGTCATTTCTGGTGGAGGGGTCCTCCAGGGCAGGCTCAGTGGAGTGGGAGACAATAGCAAGCCAGCTGGCTGGCCAGGGCATCGGACTGAGGGGAGGATGCGGATGGGACGTGAGGGCCTCCAAGGTAAACTGTGGTCCCCGGATGGATGGCAGCCTGGGAACAGAAACCTCTCGCTACCTTTTCTCCTAGTGATAAACAGTAAAATAGAGAAGCTTATTTCCCTAGAAGGAATCCTGAACTCCTCAGAGGCAGGGGCTGATTTTCTCCCCGCCCCCATCCCTCTTCCATCCCTGCCTTCCCCCCCTGTGCCATCTGTCCAACCCAAGTCCTGTCACTGAGCTTGACCTTGGGCCTTGCCTGGAGTTAGGTGAGGAGCCCTCAGAAGGCAGTTTCCTCTAGCTCTTATCACCCCCACCCCCATACTTCCTCTCCATTCCTGTCTTTCTAGCCAAAAACTTATTCCCTTGCTGCCAGGCACGCCTCATCACATGAAGAAAAGGGAAGGTGTGATTCAGCCCCCACCCCCCAAACTGTAAACATCTTCACGAAGATTTGACCTCGGAGAAGCAGAAAAGCAAGTCTCACCCCTTTGCATTCTATCAGGTGAGAAGTAGCTTCTCGATGCCCCAAACGGTGCGAGGAGGTGCCGGGGATGAGCCTCCCTGAACTCAGCGCCAGAAGGCAGGTCACTCAGTTCTACAGAGGAGCCCTGTCAAATGGTCCCAGTGAGACCACTGGACTCCCCAGGCGCCCCGTGGCTGGTTGGAAAGGGGCCTGCAGCCCTTCGCTGGCCTGCTTCCTACACCCTTGCCACCTGCCCCAGCACAGCTGGCCCTGCACGTGCTCTCCCCACTTCCCCCTGGTCCTTCCTGCTTTGCGCATCTTCTGACCTTGTATCATGAAAGCTCCTTGAAGGCAGGAATGTGGCTTAATCTTCCCTTCTTTCACCCACGGCTCTGCTCATACCCCAGGAGAAAGCAAGGCATTCCGCGAAACCACATCGATACAAGTCACGGCTGTGTTGCGGACACTGGTCAATGTGGAAATGTCCGTCAGGTATCAGGAAAAAGAAATAGAGTCAGCCTGCAAGGGAGACTTTGCTCTTAACATCATGCTTTGTTTAATTAACTGTCTCCGTTGGGGGCTATTAACATGCTAAAAAGATATAATTTTTTTAAATCACATGATTAACCTTGGGAATGAAAGAGTCTATTAAACACATTCTTCCACCTTACCATGTTCAGGAAACAGCCTCTGGATGTGCTAAGGCCTCTGTTGAGAAGAGTGGCCATCAGTTAACGAAAAGCCATCGATCCCCTATTGGCCATGGCCACACTGGGAGGCACCCATCTGTGGAGTTGGTCCCTGTGTGGCCAGGGTGCCATCCCACCCCCGCTGGTGAGAGCGTTTGCCAGGCATGCCCAAGGTTTGCATAGCTAAGTGGTACTTTGGGGGGGAAATCTACATTTGTATATATTCTCTCCCTCTCCATTCAAAATCTCTGGGCTTTTTAATACGAGAGCCTTTTATTTCCGTAAAACAGCAGCTGCTTTCATTTAGTTTGATGGATTTAGCGCATTTAGAGGCAGGAGGCAGGGATGGGAGGGCAGTGGATTTCTCGGGCCTACCTGCTCCCACCTTCCAAAGGATGAAGCTGACCTGGTACGGAGTATCTCCTATCTGGGCAAAAACTAATCCTCTCTTCCTTTGTCTCAAGACTTAGGATTTAATTTGTTCCGAGGGCGCTTATGAGTGAGATTCCCCCCTCCTTTTAAAATTCCTCCACCTATTTTTCTCCCTTCCCTCCTCCTCTGCCACGTCCTCCTCCTCAGTTCGAACACAGGTCCACTTGCCCTGCACTCCCAGCATCTCCTCAGCCTGGGCAAGCCCTGCCTTGTGGAGCGGCCACACGCCGGCTGTCCTCCGTGCTGCTCTCCTGGCAGGAAGGAACTCACCTGGGGGCTCCCCAAGGGCCGAGAACCCCTACCTTTCAATAGCATAACTGGGGAACCAGAGCGGTCTGAGCCCAGTGCCCTGGTGCGACGGAAGCCAGGCCTGTGGATGCTCAGCGCAGGGCTCATTCCTGATGAGCCCCAGACCTGCGCATGGGAGGCAGGGACCACGGGCATTCTCTTGGCCGCCAGTTTGGCAGTTACTGCCACAGGTGAGGGGCATGGCCTGCGACTGGGTCTTGGGAAGCTCCCCCAGACCCAGAACTCCATGCTTGGGGCTTCATCCCACTTCTCCGTGCCCTTCCTCATCCCTGGATGCAACAGTATCCCACCCTCAGAGGCCTGCAGCGTGAGCCTGGCCCACAGACCTCGCTTTTCCACGCCCTTCCCTGCAGCATCCCTCCCCGGGTGGCATCTCTCCTGAGGGAGCTTCTGAGACCTGGCCCTGTCCTCAGGGTGCAGTTTGAGTGGGAGAAGGCTGGCTCTATCGCTGGGCGCTCGCAGAAGCCAGGCTGGTTCCTGGGGAATAAGAGGGTCTCCGAGAGTCTCTGATTCTTTTTGTGGGTTAAGGAGCTGCTTCCGTATAACTTTTGTCACTTCCGTGGTCTGCTTGCTCCTGCCTCTGTGGCTGATGGTGGCCCCTAGGTCCATCGTGGGCCATCGCTGAATGTACCAGGCCTTTCTCCTTCTCTGAGGGGTCTCCCCTCTGAAAGCTCTCTCCAGGACCCTCAGATCAGCGGTCTCGGGGACTCCGAGACCCTGAAACCCAGGGCTGAGCATTCCATAGGCCTCGGGGAGTGTGCAGAGTTTGGAGAGGAGGCTTCCATTAGCCCACCTCCCAGGCAGCTGCTAAGCAAATCCAGGGAGTTAATAGGAGCTACACAGAGCTCTTGATTTGCTCCAGAGATCAAGGGTCAGCCTGAATAACTCATTAATTAACCAAGCAAGGCTTCCTGCTATTGACAAGGTCTGGGAGCTCAGCCTGGGAGCAGACCTCACATCCTGCTGCCAGAAGACCATCCCCAGCTCCTGCTCCCCCTCCTCTCTCCTACTCAGTGCCCACTGACCTGAGATGTGCCTGGAAGGCCATTCCATCTTCTGATCCCAGCTTTCCCAGGAGCCTCCGGCCTGGCAGGATTGTGCACCTTGACCCTTCCACTTTCAAGCCTGACCTACAAGTTGTCTTCTTGCTTCCGTCCCTGCCCACTCCCGCCCCAGCCTTCACTGGCATAATATCCGATGCTCTCAGGATTCAGGCGTGAGCCAGCTCCCACACACCTTCAGACGCTGCTCTTGGATGTCTATCACCAGGGAGAGGACATGATGAGCTGATTCACACCGAGGTGGCAGGCTGAGGGTGTTGGGAGAGTGGATGGGTGGGTGGTGATTTCATTTTAACAAGGGTCAGGCTTTGACTCAAATGGCGTAAACTCTAATGGTGGGATTTCAGGCGTCAGAGATAGGCTAGGTGGCAGGATTATTTCGGTCAAGAGTCCTTCCCAGTGAGGGCTGAGGTCACGGAGTGGGGGTGGCCACCCTCTGTGTGCGTGGCTGCTCTGCCCTAGGTGTCTTTCCTTCCATTAGGGTCCAGCTTCTTCCCCATGAGGATGAATGTATGTCTAAGCGCCTGTTCTGGCTACCTCCACACCCGCCCTGGGCGCCACCTCTCACGTCCACTCAGTGCAGCTAGAACTCCCACTGCCGGGGAGTTTTCTTTGCCCTCAAGAGGATGTACCACTAGAGGGGACTTCATGGAGGAGACTGGCCATCCCATCCAAGTGTTGCTGAAGAGGGGACCTTGTCATCAGCCACAGACCTACATGGAAGGAGTGCTCATGACGAGGTATGGACAGAGCTCTTCTGGCATGGATAGAGCTTTCTGCAGCCTCATGTTTTTGGAGACCAAGACATAGGAGATCTTGATGCTGCCTGCAGCACCTCTGCTATTACTCCCAGCACTCGTCCCTACCCATTGACATTTGCAGAGCCTACTGCCGCTTGCAGAGTCAGCCGTTTCCAGAAGGGCTCGTCACTGGCTTTAGAGCCTGTTGCTGTTCGTAGAGTCCATTGTTAGGAGAACCAGGCATTGCACACAGAGCTCATCACTCTCTGCAAAGCTTGCTGCCACTTGTCAATTTGTGGGGGAGGGGGGGTTTGCTGAGGCAGGTATTTTTTGCAAATTCATCAAAGTTTGCAGAACCCAGAGCAGTTTGTGGAGCCTATTGTTTGCAGAGCCAGTCCTTGCTTGCAGAGTTCTTCACCGGCTTTATATCCAGGTGCTATTTGTAGACTCTATCATCTTTAGCAGATGCTGGTTTTGTAGGCTGAACTCATCAGTATCCACAAAGCTTACTGCTGTCTGTAGAGCTCAGCTGTTTGCAGAACCTTCATTGCTTGCAGAGCTCCTCTTGTTTGAAAAACCTGGGGCTATTTGCAAGTCTGACCTTGCTTGCAGGGTTCATCACCAATGTTAGGCCCCCGGGGCATTTTCTGATTCTGCTTCTTATGCCTGGATTATCTGCCTTCTGGTGAATTTTTAAGGATGTATGCCCATACCATGGGGTTTTGAGGTGTTTTCTTGTACTTACAGATTTGGGATTCTCTCCAAGAAGGTTGCTGACTTCAGGCTCCACATCATTCCCTCTGGTCCCCCTGTGTCCCCATGACACTGTCTCAACGATTATACTGTTCCCTCTCTAAAGCCAAGATCCTCTGAGTCTTTCCTTCCTAGCACCAGCAGTCTACATAACTACCTCCCCCACTGTCATAGCTCAGAGCTCTGGAACTTCTAGTCAGGTACCTGGGTTCTCTTTACCTTTGGCTCAGTGAGATCTTATGTCTTTCAGTCTATTCCTGTCCTTAGCATGGACACCTAACATTTCCATATCCACAGATATTTACAGAGTTCATGGATAAGATGTCCTGGCAGAAATGAGAACTAGACAGGAGTGGGGCATTTGTGTCACGCATGAGCCCTCCTCTGTGTCCAGGTGGGGTGGGGGAGGCATGTGACCTTGGCCTCAGAGTCTTGAAAGACCCATGACTATTTTCATCAGGACTGCCTTGTGGGTCTCTGTGCCCCACCAGGACTGGTGGGGGTCTTGGCACTGGTTGTGCAAGACTGTCCTTAGCTATAGCTGGCACACCGAATTAAACCTGGTCACCTTGGGACACATTTGGTTTTTGACATCCCACCAACTTAGGAACGCTGTGCTGGGCTGAGTGGGGTTTTTTTGTTTGTTGTTTTATTTTGTTTTGTTTTGTGGGGACAGTCTTCTAAATATACATACCCTTGGAAAACAGGGTTTAAATGGCACGATTCCAGGTACGTCTTACAAAAAACTAGTGGTTCAAATTTCAAATGGACAGGCAGTCTTGGCCAAGAGGGATGGAGTAGGAGGAATCAACCCAGAAGCCATGGTTGCTTCTTCAGGAATTTTCCTAAGTATCACTACTGCCCAGGGCTTGCCGTGTTGGAACACAACTGGGTCCATGTAGAGATCTTAACACCAAGAGTTTCTGCTCTCTGGAAGTCGGTGATAGGAAAACTCAAGTCACTTCAAACAACTCCCTGGACACATTTAAAATGGAACATACTCTTCTCTACAGCCCAACTAGGAATCCAGCTCTTATGCTGAGTGAAGGGCTCTGGAATTGACCTTGTTTCTTTCCCAGGAACCCCAGGAGGTCCCAGCTGAGGACCTGGTCTGGGCCAGTGACTAACCTGTGATGAGGTCTGGACCTCCTGACTTTCTCTGTTTTAGTGCCTTGGGATGGCCTGAGGTTCAGTTTCTGGAGTGAGTCATGAAGCCGCCTTGAGGCAAACTCTTTCCCCTCCTTAAGACCATTTTCTGTCCTTTGTTCTTTGAAGAAATTGAGCTCTAGATATGTCTCACTGTTGGCTTTGTCCGCAGGGCCCAAGGCAAGCATTGCTGCTCAGGAGATAATTCCGTGCTAATGGCATACAGATGCGTGCTAATTCATGTGCATACACACAGATTAGGCTGCAGTGATCACAGGAACTATTTGCTAATGCTGGTTACCATTTGAACCATTACTCAGCATTGGTTACCACAGACATCTGGTCAATATGGCTCAGCATGAGGCCTGCCTCTCAGCCTTGGAAAGGAATGGAACCTTGAGTCAACATCAAGTAACACTTGTGCATGTTGCTTCAACGTGGGAGGCGGGTCTCCCAAGGTTGGCTGTGGGAATGGAACAAGCCTGCTGGAATAGGACACTCAGATCCCGTCAGGGGAAGGCAAAGCCAGCAACAGATGCCATATAACATCGCTCATCCTCTGCATGGAAGACCAAGAATGGAACGCACAAGGTAAGTGTACTCCATTCACCAGCTCCTCCCGGGCTGTCCACTGTGTGCCGGGAGTGTGAGACTCAGAGGAGGAATGTAGGCTGAGAAGTGGCTTGTGAGACAAGAGCCACCCCACAGAAACAGCGAGTGAACTCACAGGCATGGAGGCTGATTCACTGTGGCCTCCTGTAGAAGCTTGTGCGGGGCGGGGGGGGGGGTCCTGGAGGAAACAGGGCTTGATGTCAGTTGTCAAGGATGAGGGCGAGTTTTGTGCAGGCGAGAGGAAGAGCGGCATCTCACAGCCAGAGCCGCTCCACCAAGCCATGGGGTGGCCCGTCAGGGTGGCCACCGAGTCACAGGAGTAGCCCCTCCTCCGGAGTGGCTGCCATCACCACCTCTCTCAACGGCCTCACAGAGGAAGGCTTCACCGTGTGCCTTTTGCAGGAAAGGACAAAGAGACAGGCCCGTGGCAGTTCAGAGATGAGCTCTGAGGCCACATGTTGGTCTGGCTGGGCTGGAATTAGAACCTGGGTATGTCTGACTGTGGACAAGGACACTCGGGACAAGGCAGGATTGGGGGCAACTGAGAGGAACAGCCCTGATGGTACTGCTGAAAAGACTCTTGGGAGGACCAAATTCATTCCACCGGAGAGGGAAGTGTGGCCAGGGCCGGGAAGTGATGCATGTCTGGTCCACAGCAAGCAGGCAACAGAGCAGGGCAAGCGGGGCACTGCACGCTCCCCACCAGCGCTGGATTCCCTGGAGCCCCCACCCCAGAGCTCAGCAGAGGGGGGAGGTGATCTCCGCACTGCACCTCCGTCCCAAAGTGTCTTCTCTGGCATTGTCTGGAGGTCTCAGGCTGGGGGCGGGGGGATAGGGTCGCTGGGTGGGTGGGTCGCTGATCTCCTGGGGGTGTCCAATGGCCCTCCAAAGGGTGGTTTGTCCCACTGCCCCCCCTGGGCAGAAAGCTAGGGTTCCCACTGCTGGCCCGGGTGCCACATCTCCCTGCCCCACCCTCCTCTGTGCTCCCCTGAGGCCTTCCTGTCTGACTGGCCATTCTCGGGCCCTGCAGGCATCATCTGACTTCCCTGCTAATCCCCCGCTGTGGACTTGCCCTGAGATTTCCAAGCTGCCATCCGTGTGGGCTCCTGGCCACCAGAGACTGCAGTTGACGGTGAGGCTGTCAGCGTCCACGCGCCTATGCTGTGGCAGGTGCTGACATCCACGCTTCGATGTTGAGGTAGGAGGTGGGGCTCCCACGTTCACTGCGAGACAGGAGTGGATTGCTGGGAGGTGCTCCTCGGGCCATTAAGGAAAAGGGAAAAAGACAGTGCTCATGAATAGATGGCCCAGCATGACTTCCTTCTGACAGCATGGGTGCATCGTGCGTAAGAACCAAGTCTTGAGGCGTGAGTTCTTTGCAGAGCAGGTCATGGAGCCTAGCTGGCACTTCCGGGACAACTTGAGAAGACCCGGCACTTGTCCTCAGGGAGCTCCTTTTCCAGGAGGCACAATACACAGAATACACAGAAGTCCCCAGAGAACAGTCTTGATGAGTACAGGGTCCCTGTGAGACTCAGTGGTTTTGACAGGACCGTTCATGTAATTGGCAGGTGCTAATTGAAAATGCAAAGCCCCTTGTTCAAAAATGAAGACTTTCAAGATGGTGACAGCAGAGCTTTCAGCCAAGTGCTGGGGCCTTCTGAACATGGGGTTTTGTGTGACGGAGCAGGCACAGATCCACGAAGCCAGCCGGGCTCTACAGCAGGTCAGGAAGGGAGCTGTCCTTCTTCCTCTTTGCCCTGCCCACCCTTTCCCTCCTTGACCCTCAGGCAGCAGCCCTCCAGGACCAAAGCGGGATCACTCACTGGGGCTTGATATCTTTCCTGGGAGGGAACTTCTCAGGGCAATGACCTCTCTCATTTCCCAGGGACCCCTTCCAGACCCAGCTTCCTGAGGGCTCACCTAGAGAGGCGGGCGGGTCCCTGTTCCTGCCCTGCACAGCGCCCAGGCCCTCTGAGCGCTCCTGGCAACCTAGCACATTTTTACCTTTGTGGGCAGCTTTCCACTCTGCCGCCACCCCAACTGAGTGTGACATTTTACAGTCAGATTCCTCCCTCCCTCCCACAGGGCCATCCAGGGGCGCTAATGAGGCCTCCCCTGGTTTGTGGTAATGGCACTTTCTGTCCTCTCCTTCACTGGAGTGCATCACACCTGGCCACCCCCAGATCCCCAGGCCCCTCCTCTTGACCCCAAACTCAGGTTACCCTCCCTGATAGGCCCCCAGCCCCGTGGCATATTTACAGAAATGCCACTCAGCAGAACAACCCAAATCAAATGAACGCTAACGGGAAAGCTGCTAGCTTCCAAATTAGCGGTGCATAATTAGTTTCATGCATAAACCTCTCGAAAGCACCGGGCGCAGGCTGGTGAGAGAGACAATTAGTTTTTGCGAGGACGAAGAGGAAGAGCAGGGAAGGAGTGGGGGAAAGCAGGGAGGGGTGGTGGGGATTGTCGAGTGAAACACAGGTTTGCATTTTTTTGTGTGTGTGGGAAAGGTCATTTTTCTTAATAATAATTTTTTATTTTGTTATGTTAGTCACCATATAGTACATCCTAATTTTTTGCATTTGTACAGCAAACCCCACACCTGCCTGAGTGCAAAGTCTTTCTGGTGCCTCCAGGCCACCAGCTTGGGGCTCGTACAGACAGCCCACCAAGGCCCAGGCCAGCACTACCAGAGCTGTTCTGGCTATAGGACACACTCAGAATGATCTTTCCAGGCCCCTGGCTGGGTCTCATGGAGAGGCACTTGCCCTTGGGGGAGATGTCTGAGCTTTGTGCACGTCTGCCCCACAACTCAGGACTCTGCCTTCAGCCGGCCTGCTCTTCTGGGTGTGGAGGTGTGGTTTGCTGCCCGGCTGGCTAAGAATCACAGCCCACCGGGAATTTCAGAGCTTCTGGCACTACCTGACCCCAGCAGCCTCCGGAGGGGGGGCCTCTCACAGATGGGTAGATTGAGCCCCCTTTGCAGCTGGGTAGATTGAGCTCCCTTTGCAGCTGGCCCAGGCTGAATAACACAGAGCCAGGGCTGCAATATCACCTCCAGACTTGGAAACCCAGCCTGCTCAGCCCATTCCACACCAGCGACCTGCCCAGAGGACGACCCTGGCCTGACGTCCTCCGAGACCCTTCCAGGATAACTGCCTGCTTGGCACACATTCCCAGTGGGCACAAAGGTCCCCGAGGACTCTCCTTGGACCCTCCCAAGTCCTTCAGGATACAGGCAGCCCTGTGCCCCAGGACTCCTCCATCCACTCAGTCGAGGCCCTGCTGTGCACTCCTCCATCTCTGACCCCACTCAGCAGAATGCACTTCCCTCAGTGGATTCATGGCCATTGCCTGTCCTCGGCCACAGCTATTCCCAGAGCCCAGGCCTTGACCTTCTCCCTCCACTTTCCCATCGCTGCTTCCCTAGGCCCTCTAAGAAGCTGGTGATGGGTGGTAACCTCTCACTGACTCATCCCTGAGACAGAAGGGCAGACTGCGGGTGGCTCAGGCATTATGATGAGGGGGGATGGGTGGGCTCTGAGGTGGGCTCTGAATTTTTACTCTCTTCCCTCACCCTCTGAGTTTAACCTTGGAAAGATGGTAGAACCAACCTCCTTGGAAGATTCTCCACCTCCTGCCCCCATTCTGACCAGCCTATGAAAGATCAAGGGGCACAGGGCAAGACAATGGGGTTTGAGGCATGGCTGCCTTTCCCTGTGGTCCCGGGCAGGTGTTCAACCTCCATGGGCCTCACCTAGTTTCTTCCTCTATCAATTAGACATCATAATACCTGCCCTCCCTTCCTCAAGGTTTTGTGAGGATCCATGGCAGCAGAAAGTGAAAGGTATTCTGTCAATGAAGGCACGCTTTCGGCTCAGGTGTTGTGACTGAGGACGCTAGTACTCAGGGGGGTAATGAACCCGGCCAAGAGCTTGGGGTGGCCAGTGTCTCTCAGGCTGGGGTTCTGCTGGGTCTCTCAGCCCAGCTGTAGGGAGATGCTGATGCCTGCCCGAGGAGAGCTCTTTACATGGAGGCATGCAGTCTTTATTGCTTATTATATATTATTTATTTAGTCTTAATTTATAATTGCATGATTGCCAGAGGATCTTAGTGCCATCGGGACAGAAATGTGCTGCCCAGTCCTCAATAAAGAATGCTTTCCTGCCATAAATAAACAGAATATCCAATCAAGTACCCATCAAACTGCCTGGCCCTGGCACAAACAGAACGCCACTAATGAGACACAACACGCATTAGCTTAATGCTCTACCAGGGAAAACGAGCTGGCCTCTGAGTGCCAGGCTGGGCCACAGTCAGGGACCGGAATGGGCGGGCCTCCGCGTGGGCACCAGGGGGAGGGCTCCAACTGTGGGCACCCCAGTGCCAGCCAGGCACCCTGAGGAACTGGTGCTCATCTCAGAGGGGTCACTGCCACTGATCCCCTTCACTTCAAGGCAGCAGGCACTGACTGTACCCCTGTGTGCCCGCTCTGGGCTGGGTGCTGTGAGCACCATCCGGGGAGTCTCGTGTCTGTTTTGGGAAATACGATACGAGTACAATGTGGGTTAGATCACTCGGTGAAATAATGTGGTCCCTCCGGCAAGGGCCATGGAAGGTTGTTGGTGTGGGTGGGGTAGTCAGGGAAAGCTGCTTGGAGAGGAAAGGTGTGAGCTCTTCCTTTGGGGACATGCAACAAATGGGAGGGGTGTGTGCGTTCAGATGAGAGCCACAAAATGGGCATGGGCATGGAAGGAAGGAGGAGCACAGTGTGCTGGCCACAGAGATAGGCCCCCAGGGGCTGGGGAAGACACAGATACTGGGAAGGGCAGGAGGATGCAGATCGTCTAGGGCCAGGGTAGGAATCTGGGCTTTGTTTGGTAGCACCAGGGCATCACGAAGTCCCAGAATTCTGGAAAGATCAGTGTGCCAGAGTGGAAACCACTGTAGACCAAGTCACACCAGGATCCTTCCCCAGCCATCTCTCTGCCGTCCCCTCCCAGGCCGGCTGGGAGTAGGCTCCAGGAGGCCTCACAGCTCACTCTGGCTCTCTGTCTGCTCTTTATCACCGTCAGCGGCTTAGAGCCAAGCCTGCGACGGCCGCCCTCCCCAGCAGAGCTGAGCTCCCCCAAGATAAGATGAATGTCTGCAGGCTGCAGAGCTGAGATGTTCTGGAGGAAGTGGAAGAGGAGGAAGAAGGAATAAACACCCGTCACATTAATAAGAGTTTGGAAGAAGCGAGGGGCTGAAGCCAGAAGTCTCCAGATGGTGTTTAGTGAAATGACAGTTTGATGCTTAAGAGGAAAAATGGAACCATGGTATGCTGGGAGCATCGATCTTCATGGGGTTGGGTGGGGGAAAGGGGTGTGGGCGCATGGAGCCAGGCATGAGGCCTGACCAGAGCCCATTCCAGATCCCAGCAAGGAGGGTGAAATCTTTCCAGATGTCCACAGAAGGGTTCCACAAAATGGCTATGATCCTAAGGATTCAGGGACACAGCCACTCACATTTCTTACGCACCCTTGAGAACTTAGCAGGCCGATCCTGGTGCCAACGCTGGACCCCCAGGGATGGGTAGGACCCAGCTCCTGCCCTCCAAGAACACACAGTCCGGGGAGGGACTGGCCAAGAGATCATGTCTAAACAATGAAAACAGAGGTAGGTACAGGAACTTCTGAGAATACAGGAGGGAGCCTCTGATGTCGCCTCATCCAGATTGGTAAGGGCTTCCTGGAGAAGGTGATGCCTAGGTGGAATTTAGAACGCAGACCAAGGACTTGCTCGGCAAAGAGCCTGGGGTCCAGGAGAAGGCCAGGCAAAGGCAAACAACAGAGCAAATCATGCAGTGTAAAGCTGCAAGGGAAGGGGGGGATCTCAGGAGCGCAGGGGTGGTCCTGGATCCTGGTGTCAGGGGGAGTGGTAGAAAGGAGCTCGGCTGGGCTAATGGTCCGAGAAGGGTGGAGGAGGGCTTGGATGTCACCTAACAGTGGTGGAGAGTCAGAGAGGACAGCTCGCCAGGAGTGTGGATGCAGGAAACCCCACTCCCATGCCCCTGTCCACAGCTGGTGTCATCGGGGCTGGTCCGAAAGCTTCTCCCAGGCTCGCCTGCTGCCGTGCCTGGCATTCCGCCCTCAGAGCCCTCTTCATTTGGGTTAACTTGAGTACGCTTTTAGCATCCACCTTTGATAGTGCAGGCACGTTCTCTGCTCTCCCCGGGGGGCGGCAGGAGCAGCGAGGCCCCGTCAGCGGTGAGAGGCCATCTCACCATCAGGAGAAGCTCCGCCGGGAAACTTGGGGCAGAGCCCATGCGCGGCAGCTCAGCTGGTCAGTGCTGGGGAGCCCCGGCTCCAGGACCATGGGTCTGGCGGAGTCCTGGCTGCTGCAGGCAGGCAGGAGCCTTGGGGGCAGAAGGGCTGATGCTGGGTGGGGGCCCTGGTGGGCGGGCAAGGGAGGGGAGGAGGGAGACCAGGGAGAGGGCGAGGCAAGGAGAGTCAAGGAGGAGTTGCAGGCTTCTGAATCCATTCTGGTTCGATTTCCCCCAAGTCACACAGCTGCCAGGGTTCAGACAGATGCTGTGATTAGCATTTTAATGTGTTTCAGAGGACCTTGTCCAAACTGCTCTGAAAATCAGAAATCAAGAGTTTATCTTCAGCTGTCCCTGTACAGCTACATTCTCTTTCAGTGCCAGAAGAGCCCGAGGAAGAGTGTGCGTGTACACGTACGTCTGTGTGCCATGCGTGGGCACATGAATGGATGCCCGTGTGTGCATTCATCTGGTACGTGCACACACATGTGCCATGAACCCGGCACGTGTGTGTGTTCGAGTGTGACGTGTGCGCGTGGATCTGCAGAGTGTGATGTGTATGCGAGTATCCGCATCTGTGTGCACTTGTACGTTTTGCACACGACGTGCCTTTGCAAGTGCGACTTCATCCGGGATCATTCACGTGGAAGAGGGAGAGCTTGATGCTGGCTGAAAACAGGTCAGGACTGAGTGACTCGGGCTGTCAGGGCGCCTGGGCCTCAGGTAATGGGAAATGCATTTCAAATGTGGCTGGAGCTGCTTGGCCTGATCCCAAAGCCATGTTTTCAAACAATACAGGCTAGCAGTATTTTAAAACAATGTGGACCTTCTGCAGTTCGAATCCCACTCCACTTGGACAGTGGTAGTATCCCCGGCCCAGCCTTAAGAGGTTTCTGGAGCCCAGATGGGGGATGGGGCAGCTCCTACTGGGTCAGCAGAGGGTGGGATTGGGATTGGGAAGCCTGGATCCCCTCATGACACATCCTGTGTGTGGTGGGCTGCCTTCACCCCCTCTTCCTGCTTCCCAAGGTTCTCCTCCTGCGGCCCCAATCTGGCTACAGCTCCCATCCACCACGGCTCTCCCACATCTGGCTGGATGTCACCAGCCTTTCAACTAGCTTCAGGCAGAAGGCACTCTTTCTCCTTCCCTTCTCATCTGCCCTGGATACACCCCCCCATGTGTATCTCTCAGCCCTAAACACAGATTTCTAGGACCATCCTCCCAGCCCAGGCGAAAGCACCTGCTCACCTCCCAAGATTGTATCAGTTTTTAGGGACCTGGGTGACATCCCTGGCTCCTCTGTCTGGAGTCAACTGAAACTCCAGATCTTTAATCCCTGCAGATCAGCTCCCCCCTGTGTCACAGGGCAGGGGTATCCACTTTTAGCCTCAGAGGGCCCCTCAGGGTTGCTCTGGACTCACCCTGGATGGCACAGGCAGTAACAGGAGTTGGGGGATGCATGTGTTGGGAGGGGGCAGGGAAGCCGCAGACAGTTCCTTGTGAATTTGTTTAATGTAAATACGTCCTCTATTTATCTTTAGCTGTTAATAAATTCATGCATTATTAGAAAATCCCTCATACCAGCAGACCCGCTGCGTTAGATCAGCTCGTTTTAAGAGATTTCCTGTTGGCAGGATTCAAAGCCCACACCTGCAGCCGGCCCAGGCACAAGGATTTAACTGAACGCCACAGATAATTAGATCAGTTAACCTCACAAATTAAAACAAGCACATCGTATTAGCTCAGTTTATCCTAAAAGAAAATATTAAGTTCCCCCAGATAAATCGTTTAATAAGAATAGAGGAAGACGGCACATACTGTCTTCCCAGAACCTGTGGGCAGGAGCCAGGAGGGCTCCCGCAGCCACCAGAGTCAGTTTGCGTCCCCCGACTGAGGGGGGACAGGCTGGGCTCTTGCCCCATGATCTCACCAGGCTTGGAAGTGTTCGAGGAACCCTCAGGCAGGGCGCTAGCTGAAGCGCACGGAGCAACGCCAGGCTCCGTGAGGTCTGAGGGTCACTGCCACCACCCTCCTCTTCCACTTCGTAATGCAGCACCATCTCCAGTGAAACCCTGGGGTGATGCTAGAGAATGGGGGCTCACTCCATCCGGGGAGGCTTTCTGGAGGGGCTAAGACCCCACCCCAAGTTCCTTCCACCTTCGAGATGTTCACTACTTAAGGTGATGGCTGCCGTCTTTGAAAATTTTGAACGTTCCAAGTCAGATGAGAAAGAGAAGTCCGTCTTTGCAAAATGTGTGGTGCAAAAAATGTTGATCAGCAAATAAATATTGCAGACAACAATGTTGTCTGCAGGAATATGTCATCTACCTACGAGAAAGGCAGCGTCTGCAAGTGGCTTACTGGTGCTCACTGTCACACCATCACTGTGCTAATTACACATGCTTTGTATCTGTTCATTACAGCAGGCTTGGCAGGACATTCACTTGGAAGCACTGTTGGATTGTCTACTCAAAAGTAATAAAACTGCACAGAGCACACCCCATAATATGGATGCTAATGGAAATGGGCGTCCTCTCCAGCTTTTCTGAAGTCAGTGGATTTACCAGATTTCTCAGCCATGGGGCCTCTTGGAGATGAAGGCTGGGTTGCAAGTGAGAAAGGACCCACATGTGGCATCTCAGAGGTGCCCCATGTCCATAAACCTTCACGGGCTATGTGGCCTCTCTGGGCTTCTGTGTCTCCCTTGCAGAAGGGGGCGTGGAGCACCGATGCTAAGGCACCGCTCTAATATCTGACTTCTCTGGCCCTGGGAGGAAAACAGAAGGTCATGGATGGAACTCCGCTAGCCTGAGAGTGGGTGCCCAGGGTTCCAGGGGCTGGAGGAGCACTGAAAAGCCCTGGGGAGCATTTGCAACATATGGATTCCCAGGCCGCTCCTTGACTTCATGCCTGTCCGTGTGTGTGTGTGTGTGTGTGTGCGTGTGTGCGCGTGTGCATAAGATGCTGAACCTCTTTTTTTGCATTTGTTACAAATCTGAATATCTCAGAAACTTTGAGTTGCAGTTAGGTGGTTTAGGAAGCTCTCCAGAACTCTCCTCCAAACCAATCCGTCCTCCAAGCAGTGGTGGGGTGGGGACAAAATGCCGAGTTCCCCTCACCAACTTCAGGGTCCTAGAGGGAGCCACGTTTCCCCGACACCCCGCTCCAGGAGGCCTTCCCAGCACCCAGTGAGTAGCCTCCTTCCAGCTCGTGCCCCAAGTGTGCTGGTTCAGCCCACTGAGGCTGCTCAGCAAAGGGAGGTTCTGGAAGGCTCTCCCCTCTCCCAGGGTCCATTCCTGAAGCCACTCTCCCACTTCCGGCCTCTCACTGGACAGGCTCAGGCCTTGTCCCTCCAGACCAGCTGCTTATCACGGTAAAGCTGTCTCTCTCCTACTCAGGAAGCTTTAATGGCTCCCAGGCACCCAAAGAAAAGAAACCAAATTGCTCAGTGGGACCATCCAGGCCTTCCCCACTCGGGCCCCAAACCCTCTCTGTCTTTGGGCACCCCCTCTTTCTGGGCACCCTGAGCTCCAGTCTTGGCACAACTTTGCTCCCTCCCTTCTTCTGCTGTGTGTGCTCTCGCCCCAACGGAATGCTGTCTGCAGCCCATCTCCAGGGGCCCCAATCCTGCCCACCCTCCCAAGGCAGTGCCCAGGGCCCAGCGTGGGCTCATGGAAGGCACTCAGTAAACACCGCCTTGCAGAGCTCCCAGACTACTCCGAGCTCTAAATTTCAGTCCAAACTCACAATCCATTGTCCTTTAATTGCTTGGCATGTACATCTTTTCTCCTCTGCAGGAGGCAAAGCCCCAAGGGGCAGCAGGGTCCTCGGCCTCTCCTCACTTCCACCTGCCAAGCAGCACCTAGCACAGGGCCATGCTCCTGGTGGGTGCTCAGGAAACACTTACGAATTGAATTAAAAACCTTCTCTCAAGCCCTGAGCAGTCCCAGCTGTCGGATGCCAGCTGTCAGGGCTGCTGGGAGAGGCCAAATGCATATGCATTTCAGATCCCTGGGTCGCCCTGCCTTGAAGGGCCTCCTGGACCGTGCGAAACCACGTGGGTGCCAGGGCATGAATCTGCTTCTGCTCTTACTGGTTAGGGTTTTCAGTCTTCTGGGCTCCCCCTGCTCAGCTTCCAGGGGTGCTGCCCTTTTTCAGGGTGGGGCTCTGTGAACGGGGAGTGGTGAGGGAAGTATGGATGTCTCATGTGCGGAGGAGTATGTGAACCGTGTAGACGAACTGCGCGCACCCCTCTCCTGGGGGCACGAAGTAGTGATCCCAAATCCCCCTCTTCAGGCACAACCAGGCCTTGGCAGGGAGCAGACCAGCAACCTCCAGGGACGTTCCTGCCACTCTCACACTTGGCTTCTGTTCATTGGGGTTTGTTGGTCTCCCCATGTGGCCAGCCCAGTGCTAAGCTATGCAGCTGGGGTGCTTGGGGCAATGCATCATGGGTCAGTGGTCCACCAGACCAGGGCAGACGGGGGTGGAGACAGATCAGAAGGGGCCAAGTGGAGAGTCGCCGCTCTGGAGGGGAGAGTGCCTGCAAGGATAGCCACAGCCGTGGAGAGATCACCACACATTTCCTATGTGGACGCAGGGCGCTCGGGGCTTTGCAGGCAGCACCCATGCTATGCAGAAGCAGCCCGAGGATAAAGGCACTACTGGCATCCCGGGGTTGAGCTGAAGCACAGAGAAGGGAAATGAATTGCCCAAGCTCACACAGTTCAGGCAGGACAGTGGGGTTTGGCCAGGGCTTCAGACTGGGACAGCAGCTGTGGGGACTTGTATGATGGAGAACAAGTAAAACAGGGAGAAAATCATGCTCTTGGCTCACCTAGGAGTGATTTGATCCGACGTAGGGTAGGGACGTAGGGACTGCCTGCATTGCCCTCCTCCACCCCGAGGCCACTCAGACTCTGCTTGAACACTTCTGTGGCTAGAGGCTCACTACCTTTTGGGACAGTTCCTACCACCGGGGGTTGGGGAGGGCTCAGTGGGCCCTCCTCAAGCTGCTGCCAGAGGCCACAGGGGAAGCACAGGCCAGCCCTGGAGCCATCACTGACCTTTTCCTTCCCAGCTCAGTCCAGTGGGGCTGAAGCTAATCATGAGGGTAGGTTCTCATTTCTCAGGCAGGCTTTGCACTGAGCCCACGGCCTCACTCCACACCCCCCTACAACAGGCCAGAAGTCTGTGCTTCAGTTTTTGAAAAATAAAGTTGTCACTGTTGTTGCTCGCCCTGAAAACTGGCTGGGCCACTTTCAGACGGTACTCACTGCCGCAACAGACAAAGGGATGTATGTGTGTTGGGGGGAGGTCAAGGAATGCCTGTGGTGGGGGACAGCTGTCTGTAGGCACATCGGCATTTGATTCTTTAATATTGAAGCCACATCTGGAGGCGCAGAAAGATACAAGTTCAAGGAAGCCACAGATGATAAAAATAAGGGACTGAAATCTTCATCCCCCACTACGAATCCCGTGGAATTAGAAACCATGTCAGTAGTTGAATAAACGTGCTGAGTTAGCAGTGCCATGTTGAAGAAACATCTCTGGAACACACTGCGAAACTCCTCTTTCTGACTCAGCCTCCTCACACAAGCAATCCCTGCATGTGTGCGGGTGGGGCTACTACCCGGGCCCAGCTTCCTCTTCTGTACCTGCACCCGCCTCTGTGAGAGGGTGTGGCAGACTCTGCTGGCTCCTACCCGTTATCCCTCCCCTCTTCTAAGTCATGAACCAAAGTACAGGGTTTTTTTCATGGCATATATGAAATCCCCTTTCCCCGCCTGCCTTGCAGCTGGGGGACACAGTTCTGGCCAACGAGATATACACTGGGGAGGAGCCTCTGGGAAACCTTTTGCATTTTTGATAAAAGCGACAGACGCAGCTGGACTTACTTTGCTTGATTGTGGATGTGATGCATGGAGCTGTGGCAGCCATTTTATAACCATGAGAGAAGAGACTCTGACATTGTTATGCTACCAAACCTCAGACTCTGTGATCTGCAAAAAACTCAAGCTCCATTTGTTGAAGCCACTAAAGTCAAATGTATTTCTAACTGACAGGATAGTCACTGCAGCTGAGGTTCAGAGAGATTAAGTGGTTTCCTAAGGGCATACTGTAAAGATCGAGATTAAGTGGTTTCCTAAGGGCATACTGTAAAGATCCAGGCAGAGCTGAAATGGAATCAGATACTGCTTTCCACATAAAAGCAATGCTTTCCAATCTAAAGGCAGATCTCCTATGTGGTGACACCTATAGGGCCACTCACTGCCCTGCCTCATGTGGCCCCCTGAGGCTCTAGCACCGATGCCGGAATCTCCTGTGGGAGCAGCCCAATCTTGGCCTTAGGTGATAGGGACTGAGGAGGACAACACTATTCCCGCCCTTGTGAGGCTCTGGTTTTCCCTAAGATTGGTATGGAATCCACACAAGATTCAGTGGCTGGAGCACGGGCCTTGGAGTCGGACCTCTCCCTGGCCACACGACCCCAAGGAAGCCCCTTTACCTCGGTGTCCTCTCCCATAAGAGAGTGCTAGCAATGCTTATTTGAGAGCACCTGTGCAATGCTGTCTTGACCAATAAGCGAGATCATCCTTGTGATGTGTCTGGCACACGGTGAGCACTCAGTGAATGGTAGTTGTCATCATGGCTGGAGAGACAGACTTCTGTCATCTTCCCTCCTATTCAGGAGTATGGAATCAGGAGCTGGAGCAGATCTGCCACAAATGCAGGCCGTGTCCTGCCCATAGCCCCTTGCTCTCCTCATGGCAGTGACTGTGGCCTCACTTCCAACGGCCAGTACCTGCACCTGCCGTTGAGGGGTTTCTTGGACCGTGGCGCCCAGTCTGCCCACCCATGTGGTCAGCCAAGGAGAGCTGGGGAATTAACGATCCCTGCACACATTCCCAACCAAAGACTGGTGGGAATTGGTGTATAAATACCCCAGTTCCTTCACCCCTTGGGTGGATGACCCTGGGGAGTGTGATCCACATTGGGTCTAGGGTTCCCAGTGGGACTAAGGGCCACTCACAGGGGAAGCTAGTCTGCCTGATAACACACCCTTTATTGATTTCTTTCCCTCCTGTCATACTTCTTCACTTTGCAATCATGTTTCCTGGGGTCACTATCTAAAAAACCCACTTGCACTCAAATGCTTGTCTAGAGTCTGTTTCTGGGAGCATTCAAAATAAGGCACTAACTTTCAGAGCCTGAAGTTAGGCCAGTGGCCATCACATTTTTGTGCACATGAATCTTCTAGAGATCTTGTTAAAATGCAGTGAGGTACAGTCTGAGTGACATGACTCAGTCTGGGGTGGGGCTCAAGACTGCGTTTCTAACAAGCACACTGATAATGCTGACACACTGGTCCCAGATACACACTTTAGTCAGGGTTTAGACTCCTGTGCTGTTGACCCTGCTCAGACACAGGGGAGAGCAATGTGGCATAGAGCAGCCTGGGAGAGCTTGCTAGAAGAAGAGGGGGCGAGCTTAATGCTAAGTCTTGAAGCCTGGGGAGGACTGTGGGGGGTGAGCAGCAGGAGGAGGGCTTTTCCAGGGAGGAGGGAAACTGGGGATTGCTGGGGTCTGAAGCCATGCCCAGAGTGAGCAGGATGTCAGGGGGACTCATCTGCCTGTGACTGGGGCCTGTGGGTTGTACTGGCTGGAGGTTCTGAAGAGCAGCAGTGCAAGGAAGGCCTGCTCCGTTCTTCAACCACATTCTCCCCCTTCTCATCCCTAACTCGGAAGGAAAATTCAAACTCCTGGCTTCCCAAAGTCTTCCCTCCTTACTACCCTTCATCTCTCCTCCCTTACACACCTGGATTCTGTGTCCCCTCCATGGAGCCCTTTCTGGTCTTTCTAGATCACAGTCATGCCTTTTTTTTTTTTTTTTAAGATTTTATTTATTTATTTGAGAGAGAGAGAGAGCATGAGCAGGAGGAGGGGCAGAGGGAGAGGGAGAAGCACATTCCCCGCTGAACAGCAAGCCCGACGCAGGGTTCCATCCCAGGATCCCAAGATCATGACCCAAGCCAAAGGCAAACACTTAACGCACTGAGCCACCCAGGCGTCCCAGCTTGCTCTTCTGAAATGTGACAGGATGTATGGTCTAAATTGCACATTTGACCATTTTATATTTTTATTGTCCTGTGACTATTTCACATATGAATAACCAGATTTTACTGTAGCAATGGACCCTGCGGTCAATCACACTCACATCATTGTTTCGTCATTCATAATACTTGGATTATTTATAGCAATCCACAGCATATAAAGATCTCACACATAGGATTTTCATTATAGAATTAAGAAAGAGGTCCAGAGGCGCCTGGGTGGCACAGCGGTTAAGCGTCTGCCTTCGGTTCAGGGCGTGATCCCGGCGTTATGGGATCGAGCCCCACATTCAGGCTCCTCAGCTATAAGCCTGCTTCTTCCTCTCCCACTCCCCCTGCTTGTGTTCCCTCTCTCGCTGGCTGTCTCTATCTCTGTTGAATAAATAAATAAAATCTTTAAAAAAAAAAAGAAAGAAAGAAAGAAAGAGGTCCAGAAAGGTCAGGTGGCTTGTCCCAAGTCATCCAGCTGGTTGGTGTCGTCACTACAGGCTGGAGTGCAATAAGTGGTTGGAGTGGAGCGTTTGGCATCACGTTGCCTCTTCTGGGCTGAACACAGCCTTGGGCACACCAGACTCTGTTGCTTTGTGCCCACTCGGCCACCTTGGGAGGAAGCCACTTGCCTGGTGCCCCCTGGTGGTCTAGTTGAGAACACTGCAAATGCCTTTGATCAAAACACATTTGAATCATAATAAACTGGGGCCCTGAGAGATTTCATCCCCCTGAATTTCAGCCCTTTTCTCTTTACAACAAGTATTTTCATGCATAATTGAAGAATAAGGAATCACACTGCTTTCTGCCATCATCACCCAGGGTTGCCCATCTTCGCCGGGACATGGCAGCCCACCATTCAGTAATGACTCCCTATCGGAGTTAAGAGTCACTTGCAGGAAACATGGGGACACTGCCCCACCTAGGCCAGTGTGGGCAGTCTAGGGGAGGCAAAGGCCTGAGCGGGAGGATTTTGAGATGTCTCTGTGGGAAGAGGAGTGAAGAGTCTCTAGATAGAAGCAAGGAAGGTGGACTGGGGCCAAGGCCTGGTGTGAAAGAGGAGAGGCAAGAACAGAGGGTGCCTCTCTGGCACTTGCTCTCTGGATTTAAGGCATTTCTGACTTCCCTCTGGGAACTCTGGTGTTCCTTTCTGCACGAAGTACTCGCAGCCCCAGCCCTCCTATCTGTGGCACTGTCTGAGAGGCTGCCAGATCTGCTTCCTGGCAGGACGGGGATCCTGCAGAGGGAGGAGCTGGAGAAACCCCACACGTGGGTGGGCTGCGGATGCCTGGTTTCTGGTCTCCACTCTGTCACAAGGAAACCTGCAACTCCTTCCACTCAGATCACAGATTCCATGACCACAGATCACTGGTGAAACTGTCAGCTGTAGAGCCAAGTGTGGCCAGCAGATACATGAGTGTGTGTGAACAGCCAGCCAGAAATGATCTGTAATGCCTAGAGGTGAGCCTTGCCCTCCTCTGCTGCCCATCACTCCCTCTATGCTTTCACCACTGGGGAGCGTGCCCCTTAACAAATTCTCCCACCTCTGACACTCTAAGGACCCTTGGGCTTGTCCCTGAAGTGAGGAGAACCAGTGAACAAGAGAGAGGAAAGCTTGGGGCGTCTGGGTGGCTCTGTTGGTTAAGCACCCAAATCTTGATTTTGGCTCAGATCTTGATCTCAGGGTCGTGTGATCGAGCTGCTCTTTGGGCTCAGTGGAGAGTCTGTCTGAGATTCTCTCTCTCTCTCTCCCTCTGCCCATCCCCCTCCTCTCTCTCTCTTTCTCTCAAATAAATACATAAATCTTAAAGAAAGAGAGAGAGAGAGAGAGAGAGAGAGAGAGAGAGAGAGAGAGGAAAGCCCTGTCTCAAAGCCTCATTGTGTGTTTTCCACCCACCCTTGACCCTAACACAGAGCCTAGGGTTCCTTGTGGTCCCTTGGCCCTATTGACATTTGGGGCCAGATAATTCTCTGCTGTGGGGCTGTCTTGTGCATTGTAGGGTGTTTAGTAGCTTCCTGGCCCCTACCTACTAGATGCCAGTGGAGTCTCCAGACAAAGTCAAATGTCCCCCGAGGGGCAAAATTGCTGTCAGTTAAGAGCCAGTACTCTAAAAGGACAGGTGAATAGTTCTTTTTAGGAAATACGGGGAAAGAAGGGAGATCTGTCATTCATTTTTCCAAGAGAGAAAGCAAAAATTGAGGCCAAGGCAAGATGCAGAGTGAGGACTGGTGGGACCCCCCTGCCCCCCCTCCCCGCCATGACTCAAACACTGTTGAAGACTTCTCCTCCCTCCCATGCAAGAGTCACAGGGTTGCCCATTTCTCAGTGTTATGGATTGAACTGTGTTCCTCCCAAAAGATGTTGAAGTCCTAACCCCCACCCAGTACCCATGAATGTGACCTTATTTGAAATAGGGTCTTTGTAGAGATAATCGAGTTTAAGATGAGGTCATATGACTGGTGTCCTTATCAAAGGGGGAAATTTGGACACAGAGGCGCATACAGGGAAGGTGAAGTGACACTATCTACAAGCCAGGGAATTAGTCTAAGGCTCCCAGAAATGAGGAGAGAGGCCTGGAACAGATTCTCCCTCACAGCCCTCAGTAGGAATCAACCTTGCCAACATCCTGATCTTGTACTTCTAGCCCCAGAACCGTAAGACAATAAATTCCTGTTGTGTAAGCTCCCCAGTTTGTGGTACTTTGTCACAGAGGCCCCAAGCTAACGTACTCAGTAAGAAGAAGGACAGCAGGACCAGAGAGCTGGAGGTGTGCAGGGATCGGGCTTGTGACCCCACCACCAGAAGCAGAGACACACAAAGGTGACAGGTGCTGGGGTAGAAGACGCACGTGCTGACAGGACCCAGGCTCACCGCATAGAGACAAACACCAACAATGGGCCCAGACGACAGACAAGTGAAAATACATCATATCTCTAAAATGAAACGCGTTGATTGCACCAATCACTGGAAGTTGTAAAACTACCCTGAAGAATTAACAATGCTAACTACATCCATCATAAATTCGTCTTTAGTTTCTGTTATCATATCACTGTCTCTGGGGACCCCTGGCTTGTCATCATTTGCCCTTTATAATTTATTCATCTTGTTCTTGCCTGCATCCTTTCTACTTATCATTCATCTTTACAGTTGTACATAAAATTGGATGGATACTTCCATAGCACGGTTGTCAGGAGGGAGATGGGCCTCATCAGGGGAGACAGGAAAGCTGGTGCAGGTCCCACTAGAGTCTCTGACGGTGTCAAGGTGGAGGTAGGGTGCACAAAGGGAGAACAAGGGAGGGCATGAAGGAGGGAGGAGGAGAAGGGAGAGCCAGAAGAGGCAAGTGAGAAGGATAAATGAAGAAAGGATGGACAATGAAAGGGGAAAAGAGGAAGAGAAAAATGACCAGAAGGGAGAGAAAAGAGGAGGAAACAGGCGTAAAGAGAAAAGGGAGAAAGAGAAAGAATGGAAGACAAGATGGGACTTGGGCAAAGGAAAAAGGGACAAAGACAGAGGAAGCATCTGAAGCCTGCGGGGAGTGGGGGGCGGGCTAGAAATCCAATTAGGGTTGTTTTGTTTTGTTTTTTAATTTTCGATTTTAACATCTTTCCTGGTATACTCAAAGAAGGTCACACTGAATTTCCATAGAAATGACTGGTCCTCAGTTGCAGGGACCTGCGTCTGGAGGTGTGATAGCGGTGATGCTGCATGTCTGTTGGGCTGAGCCCAGGGCTGGGGGTGGAAGACAGACAGAGAGTAGTGTGTTGGTTTGCTTTGCATTCTCGGGTTGCCAGAGTGAGGGCACAAAAGCCAATCTTTAACTAGTGAATTGGAACTTTAATGTTTACCAAGCAGATACAGCTCCCACTCTCCCCACCCCCTCCTCCCTCTGCCAGCTCCCTCTCCTCCCCTCTTCTCTGTCTGCTCCCTCTTCTGGCTGCTTCCACAGGCCTCCTGCTAACTGAATCTTAGGTCTTCCCCCTTAGCGGCCCTGGTGAGGAGCCCTTTCTGCTGTCAAAGGAGCAAAGTGCTGGCCACTATTGGCCATGTTGCGTGGTTTTCCTAATTGAGTCTCTCCCCAGAGGCCCTACATTTCTAACTTTGGAAGCAGATGGGGTCTTCTGGAAGACAATTGCCTGCAAAGTCCCAAAGGCACGGGGGCTGGGACTAAGCAGCAAGGGCTTATTTTAAGGAACAGAATTCTTCAAAGAGGCCTCCCGTGCACACTCAGGCCCCAGGGAACTCTCCGAGTGGACCTGTCCGGCCCAGCTCATAGCTCCTGACCTGTCATGCATGCCTTGTGTCCCAGCTGATTCTCGGACCAGTGCGCTCATCTCACATACCTGTCTTCCTCCCAACTCTCTATTCCCAGTCTGCCTATATCTTGAACAAAACCCTTGAGCAACTCCTATACCCCACAATCGTCTGGGTCCCCCAAAAGCAACTGGTAGTGCTGAAAAAGAGAGATGGGTATCTTGGTGCTGGTCCTGGCTTGGCCATTTGTTAATTGTGCGACTTTGGACAAATTGCTTAATCTAAGACTGGATCTCTCCATGTGTGGGGGATGATCCTAATAACTTCCTCATAGGGTAGTTGTGAAGATAAAATGAGGTAATGGAGGAAACATGCTTGCTTCGTGCACATCGGATAGTAAGTGCTTAATAAATATTTGTTGTTATTATAGAGCAACTGTCCACCCTACCCATTTTATAATAACCTGCTGTCTTGTAGTGTTGATATTTTTGTGCATGTGTGTGGCTTCTGTTTCTAACTTGATGGAAACCTCCAAGAGGGGTAGGGATGAGTTTTTTTGAACACCGTATCTGCCAAGATTAGCACCGTGCCCAGCACACACTCAGGAAATGCATGTAGATGGATGAGAAACTGTCCCATGTTGACTGTCCCCTACAAATAGGGGAACAAATGTTGGATATAGAAGAGGGTGGGCTGAAGAGGGGCAGGGGGCCAGGAAAGAGAGATCAATAGTGTGAGGAAGACATAGAGATGGAGAGTTTAGAAAAGTTGAATCACTCTGCCTAGATCCTGGCAGAAGATACTGCTCAAAAGGACCCTGATGAGCTTTTGTGGTTTAGCAATCTCATTCTAACCAAGTCATGCCAAACTCAAAAACAATCCATTTGTGACACTGGTCCAAGGATGATTCCATCAGCCATCCCAGGGACTCTGGTTAGGCTGGTACCTGGGGATACTGACCTCTGACTTGTAAAAACAGCCATTGTGGAATGGTTTCTGAGCTTCCACTTACCCCAAGAGAAATGCCATCTCCCTTCTCAGTCCCCAAATGAGGACCCATATGTGGGGCATCTCTAGTTCTGCCTCTGTTGTTTTGTTGTTGTTTTTGGTGATAGTAGTGTGCGTGTGTGCGCATCAACAATGATACTCTTTTCCTTGCTGCCGACAGGCTAGCTCTGGAACTTGCTGGGAAACAGAATGGGTTGCCTGCACTATTTTCTCCCCTCTTTTTCTTTTCAGTGAGAAAGTGGACGGCTGGTTTTAATGGATTGATTTTAATGGATTTTGAAGTCTGGAAAAGTGCCTAAATTGCTGAGGTTACCAGTTTTCTAGGTGCTTTTTTCAATTGCTTTCTCCTTAGTCAGACACAGAGTGCACTCACTGGGGCACCTAATGTGGTCACCCCAAACAAGAAGAGGTCTCTCTCTGCCTCCCCCAACCAAACAGGTGGCCAGGAGCACAGTCTCAGCTAGTGGAAATACCCATTATTTTGTTGGGTGATAGCATTTTGCTTGGTCCTGTCCCTGCATTAGCTAGCTTCACGCTTTCTCCGATCTCAAAGGAGAGAACCAACCAACGATAATAACACCAGTTCTGTTTTCTGGAATCCACTTTAAAGCATAATTTTATTTGGTCATTTTGTTTTTCATTTGTTTCCATGTGAGTTTGTGTGGGGACAATGTGCCCTGGGAAGTTTGAGCTTCAATCTTGTCTTTTCTCTCTGTCCCTCCCCCTGTAGGCTGTGCCTTCCTTGAGAATTGTGATGAGGTCTTTGAGGCCACCAGTCTCCCTGTGAGGCCTTTGAAGAAAGGACAGGCATTCCAGGCACTGCAAGGGGACTCCAGGCTGTGTTTTAGCCCCACCATTGGCTTCTTCTCACCCCTCCCATCTCCCAACATATATTCACGTTTCTTTTTGTCCTTTCTCCCAAACTTGCCCAACTTGTCTTTGTGATTTCAGAAAAATGCCACTGGATCTCCCAGTATGAAGGATTAGCGCAGATTATGGGGAACAGTGTTAATTATCGGTGGAAGGGGGGCTGGCGCGTCGCTCCAATGTGCTCCTGATTTCCCCTGGGCCTTTCTGCCTGGTAATAAGCCTGCTTTAATCTGGCAGGCCCCTTGGTGAAATCAGCACCACGGACAGTGGTATTGATTGCTTCTGAGAAACCATCACAGCTGCTCAACCAAATTACCTTTGATATGTGACCTTTAATGTAATTACTGCAACATCAAAGTATTTCTATAAATTATTAAAGAACTAATACACTCCATCATTTAGCTATTCTATTATATGTAAAATAAACAACCACAAGTTAATGTTAGATCCTGAACAATCCACACTTGCTACTAAAATTCTCCCAGGCCCCAGCCTCTCCCCCTTCAAAATCCTGAGCCTCTCCCTCCCACCTTCTCTTTCTGTTTCCCCATCTAATTCCCAGGTTTTAGCCATCACGAAACTCCCCGGCAATCTCTCTCAGGCTGATGAAGGGCCTCCCAAAACAATGTGGTATTTTCTATTCCATTTGGGTGGCTCTAGAGTATCTATCACAATCTCCCCCAAAACAAAGTACCATAAACATTTTATTAATCAGCACAAACCTTTCTCAGAAGCCTTTGATTATCTTACAATATGGCTTTATGCCTCACACATAACATGGGGCGATGTGGAGCATATTTCTGCCATCTTACAGAGGGCACCCAGAAAGTAATTACTATAATATATGTGCGTGTAGCCGCGCCACTAAAAAACCAACTGGGGAATGGCCACCGTGCCAGAGCGGGGCTCCACACAAAACCTGTGCGGCGCACGATTTCCATACATTTGCATCCGCGGGTATGTTATTAAGATGACTCAGCCCCGTGCTTTGCAATCACAAGTACCAAAATACAATACAAAGGCTGTCTTAATGGAAGGAAGGCCCACCCCTCCCCTAAACGGGTAAAGAGGGATCTCTGATGCAAAGGAAAGCTGCCCCGACCCAGGGTTGCATTTTCTGTCTACCTGGTTAACCTTTCCCGCTGTGGGGCAGAAATGGAAACGTGTGTTTACATACGGGTTTGCTCGGTAGGAATGTAAACATGCATGTGTAAACACCGGTGAGCATACATACCGAATACACGTGCTCCCCTGCAGTGTCCGTTGTATAAGCTTAACCACGGTATATTTGTAAATTCTTTAAATAATGCCCACAAACACTCATATCTTTCCATTTATCTTTAGATACTCGGTGAGCCGTATATCTACCCCCCCCATCTCTCTGAACCCACAGGAGAGACCGCGCAGACCCTTGACCCGAGGAACACTTCTTATTTTATGGTGATGAACTAGCCTCGATAATAGCCATGGCTGATATCACACCCAGTTAGGGGGGCCATAAATAATTCTCTTCTCCCCCGCACAGAAGCTATAAACCAGGGCTGAGGAGCGATAGTTTATCAAAGACGAGGGCTGGCTCCTTAAATAAACCGCGGTGATCTCACTTGCGGCGCCGAGCCTGGGCGAGGAGGCGCCCCCTCCCGCCCCGGCCGCCGCCGCCGCCCCCGCCCCAGGAACAGTCCGTGTCCGACGTCGATCGGCGGGCGATCGGGCAGCCCCGCTACCTGGGGCCCCGTGGGGCCGGCGGAGGCAGTTCCGGGCGCCGGGGACGCAGGGGCACCCT